>NW_017306703.1:710555-714818 GCF_000935625.1 Nanorana parkeri
TAGATAGATAGATAGATAGATAGATAGATAGATAGATAGATAGATAGATAGATAGATAGATAGATACGGAAGATGGCTGCTTAGGATTGCACTAGAAAATCATAAAGCATTTACTGATATTTGATAAATGTAAAGGTGTGCACAAATGGTCCTCCTCACAATGATTAAGAGAGATCTCTTCTTTCTATCTTAATGGGATTGCAGTTGCTCCGGCTTTATACTTGATGTGTTATATGACAATGTTGGCTGGAAATTTACTCCAAGTGCTACTACAGGAATCTGTCACGTTGTGTATCCTATAATTGGATCAGTCACATCACTAATAAAACCTGTTTGCTTATTACAAAACACGAAAAGAGAGGGGAAACCCTAAGTTGCCGTGAAAGCTAGAGGGATAGATTGGATAGATTGGATAGATTGGATAGATTAGGTAGGACTTCATATTACATAGTTTTGGTTAGATTAGTATTGTGACACTTAGATGGGAATTCAATGGGGAGATTTTTTCCTCACTTACTGCCGCATCTCCCCAGCGAGACACAGATGGCAAAAAATAAGGTGTGTTTGAACACTTCTCTAGTCTATCCAAAAATTTTTTAAAAATGTGTCTTTACATACAATTTAAAGGAGGACTCCGGGCATGTATAAAATGTATATACCCCGGGACTGCAAGGGTTACGTGCTCATTTTGGTCTAGGCTCTAAAATAATATTGTCAGATCCTCCGTCCTGCCTGGCTGCTAGACCGGCCTCTTCTTCCCCAGGCTCCGGCGGCCCAAGGACCTGCAACAGACCGCTGCGGAACAGAGGATCGCGTCAGTATATTTTTTTATTTTAGACCCTAGACCAAAACGAGCACTTAACCCTTGCAGTGCGGGGTAGCACCATTGTAAAGGTTACTTTTTACATTTCCTGGAGCTCTTCATTAAGGTGTTACATATAACGGTATTCCTAGAGATAGATATTTGTTAGGAAATTCCCTGACCAGGAAACGATCTATTATACAACCAAGAGACACATATACTCTTTCAACACAAATTCATAAAGCTTTAACACAAGGTTAAGGATCTTTATTTCAGCCATGTGACTATAGTTTGCAAATCTCACAGGCTCTTAGCTGAAAACAATCCTTGTCCTTATCTCGGTGTCCTAGTTTTGAAATTGCTTTTTATAATATCACAGAACATTTACTGGCATTTGAATATGAATTTGTGCAAAACTGCTTTTCTTTCTGACAAGTCCCAATGTCACCTGTTGCGTTTACTTATGCTGTATCATTGAGCACCCCCCTGCGTCAGATATCCCCGGCAGTGTCCCTTATAGATCTTATATTTGGGATATTTCCATAGTAATAAAAAAATACATTTTGTATCACCAATAACACTGTCTTGATTCAGTAATGCCATGCTTATCCAGATCTATGTAGGAAAGTGCATTTCAAGTTTTGAATATATCTTAAAGTGAAACTTCACTCCCCCTTTACATTTTGTTCTCCTTCTTACCATGACCGTTGGTTTGTCCACAAAAAACATATACACACGCCCAACGAATCCTGAATTGTCTTATGTAAGCCACAGCTCCATCAAAGCACACAAGTTACCACGCCGCCATTTTCCTTCTGATGTTATCAGCGGGCCGGCTGTCTCTTCTGTATTCTTGTAGCAATTGCAGAAAATGTAGTGATGATTGTTTTCAGGTCTGTTATTGTACTAAAACCAGGGACAGCAACTAGTGTCCCCAGATGTAGGTAGGCCATGGCATTCTATGTATTTCATTTATGTAGATGAGGACGGTTTATATATTTTGGAATCTTTGACCTGTTACAGTGTACATATGGCAGTATGGTCCCGGCTGGGGGCCTAGGGTACAAAGAAACAATGGTTTTTCATGGAGTTGTTGCAGCCTTTACACTGACAAGACATTTATAATAAGGGTTACCAGCAAGGTTTAATGATCTGTATCAACATTCTTTCCAGGACGGCTGTAATAAAGCCACTGGCATAGTCTAAATGGGCCTCTGAAAGCCAGAATGTTTAAATAGGCAGCTCTTTCATCTTCTGTATTCTCCTTCATACCATAACTGTATGCTTTTCCAGCATCTGTATCTTTACCTTATATCATCAAAAGTCTTCTGTATCCTCTCTTATAATCTAATAGACTGTAAGCTCTTCCTGCATCTGTGTTTCTCCCTTATACCATCACAGGTCTTCTCTATTCTCCCTTCTACACTAATAGATTGTGACCACTTCCAGCTTCTTTATCTCTCCTTTTTACCCTAGTCATTTGTATGCTCTTTCCCTGTACTGAAATAGATTGTAAGCTCTTCCACCATCTGTATCCTCTCTCTGTATCTCTACCCTATACAATGATACAATGTAAACTCTTTCACCTTCTGTTTCCTCTCTTACACAATAATAGACTGTAAGCTCTCCAACCTCTGTACCCCTTCCTTATATAATAATAGACTGTAAACTCTTGCTCCTTCTGCATGCCTTCCTTATACTGTATAGTCATAAACTCTTTTGCCTTCTGTATTTTTTTCTTTATATTGTGAAAGACTGCAAGCTCTTCCACTTTTTGTGTTCTCCCTAAAGGTGGGCTTACACTGTAAGAATATCACCTGGTTCTTGAGGGCCCTTTTGACTGACATCCCTCTATCAGCGGATCAAAGAAGCCGGTCTGTAAAATCTTCTGTTGCGGCTCTGTTCAGGTATTCTGATAGTGGCCACCGTCAGAATACAAAAGAAACAGCGGGGATTTCTTGATCAAGGCGCTCATAGCATTTTTTTTTAACGTTCATCCCACAGGTCAAATGGAAAAAAAACCAGATCGCTGTATGGCCAGTTATACACCCTAATAGACTGTTACCCGTTCCAGCTTCTGTATTCATCTGCCATATGTAATAGATTGTAAACTTCTCCAGCTTCTGTATCTCTCCTCTTTGCTATAATAGATTGTAAGCTCTTCCACCTTCGGTATACTCCCTTATATTGTAATAGATTGTCAGCTCTGCCGCCTTCTGTATCTCCCCTTATACTGTCATAGATTATACTCCCTTATACTGTCATAGATTATACTCCCTTATACTGTCATAGATTGTAAGCTCTTCCACCTATGTGTCCTCCCTTATACTGTAATAGATTTCAATATCTTCCAACTTCTGTATACTCCTTTATACTGTAATAGATTGTAAGCTCTTGCACCTTCTGTATCCTCTCTTACTGTAATAGACTGCAAACTCTTCCGGATTCTATATCTTCCATTATACTGTATTAGATTAGAGGCTCTTCCACCTTCAGAATCCCCCTTATGCTATATTAGATTGTAAGTTATTTTACTTTCCACATCCACCATTATACCCTGATAGAATTTAGATTTAGATTTGTTTATTTATTCACTCATTCATTTATTCATTCATGTTTTAACGCAAGAGGTGTGAGTACCTGGATTTGACCTGGCATCACCCTCTTGCAGTCCTTGTACAGCAGGGCTGGATCGTGAGAAAAAGAAGCAGTACAAGGAGCCAATCGGTTCATGTGCTGGCAAGAAACATGCTGATAGGAAAATAAAGCAGAGTGACAGAGAGATGAGCTAATCTCTGTGCTGCCTCTCCTTTCACTGTCCAGTCACAGGCTGGGGATGGGCCTAAGACAATCTGGGCTCTGAGGAAGTAGGTTCAATGATGCTGGCCATCAGATTGAGGAGGTGTGGTGGCAAAAAAAGTACTGTAGGACAGGGGCTCCCAAATGTGTTTATCTAGAGACCCAAAGAAAAAATCTGTAACCATACTGGGACCACAAAGAGAATTATTACCAAAATGTCAGCAAAGACAAGTAAAATGACTGGATAACACATTGCGGGTGCTCTTTGACATTTCTGTAAGCTCCAGTAAAGCTGAGAGAAATCAATTCTTTGTTACACTTTCTTTTTGACATTTTCATTTAGCGCAGGTGTCTCTTCACCTCACAACCTTGTCTGTGTAATTCCCTCTGACCTTCACATGTATTCTAGCCCCCAATATACAGTATGTCTGAGCTGTCAATCCTAATAGCTGGTTTCATAGGCTTTAAGAAGGGAGGTTGTGTCATGAGTGGGAATATTTATCACGTTTTCATCCCATAGAAACATTCCTTAACATATTAACCGCATTGTTTATAGACTGTATATCATATATGTATATAATATATATATCTATATCTATATATATAGATATATATATCTATATATATCTATATATATATAGATATATATATTCCAACAGGAA
>NW_017306703.1:715750-719406 GCF_000935625.1 Nanorana parkeri
CACCATGGTCTAGATTTGTTCTCATAAGCTCTTTTTAATTTAAAGGCAACATCTTTAAAACTGCGTTCCCTAGTCCTTCTATCAGAGTCATACCAAGTTCTTTCTGAATTTTATCAACTAAACAATCCTAATCAATCATGACTACAACAAATTCTATACAAATAAATAATACAAAATATATTTATATATGATGTATGAATCACTTCAGTGGGGTTACAAAACCCAAACATTGATTTGTAGGTGAAAGAAATGAGGGAATCCCCAAGAGCGGGGAAACCGAAGTGATCCAGACCTCAGAAATTCAAAATATTCATATATGTTCCCAAGGAGTGTGAATTTGCCTTTGATTAAGATCGTGCTACATTCAGCTCTATATGCTTCAATTTTGTATTGATGGTTTGTCTACTTCAAAAGTATATTTTTCCAACAATTCAGCTCCATATAGATAAAAGTTTTAAGAAAGGAATCAGTAGTACAAACTTTTATATTTTTTTCATATACCAATTTTAAAGTGTCATTATAGTGATCACTACCACCTGAGGATTATTTTCAGCCATCCCCATCTTGTTTCATCCAATGTGTGTGTTCTATATGCTGGTTTTCATATGAATAAACCATTTCCTTTAGTTTTTTGCATAGATATTGTATTGATCATCTATGTAGGATACACAGAGTAGCTTTTCAGATCATGTGAAATGTGATCCTGTTTTTTAAAATATGCTTTGTTAATAAATCAAGCTACTTTTATAGATAAGTGTGTATGTTATATTTTTTCCCAGGGAGTGTATCCCTTTGGGGGATATTGTTTTCTTTATTGCATATTCTGGGTCCTGCACTCCTTGGGAACATATATGAATATTTTGAATTTCTGAGGTCTGGATCACTTCGGTTTCCCCGCTCTTGGGAATCCCCCATTTCTTTCACCTGCACAGGAAGTGTGTTACTGGTCACCAGGTGAAAATAAAGGGGGAAAAAAAAAACTATTGCAGCCACCTCATCTAAGAATTTGTAAGCTGCCGTATATTAAATTTTTGTGGGGTTTAGACACACTTTAACGTAAATTTGAGACGTACCTGAGATCACTGAGAATTAATTGTAGGTGTAGTCAACTTACTTTGTTGGCATTTCTATTCCCATAGACTTGTATGAGGAGAGAAGCAGTTCTGGAGAGAACAAAAGCCCGTCAACACTGGTCTTAAAGCTTATGTTGAAGCAAAATAAGAAAATAAATATCTAGTACATCTCTGGAATGCATGCACATTTCCCAAATGTTTATCCCATTAAATATGCTGTAAGTACAGAGCTGTTGATGTGTCAGAAAAAAACTATGCTCCTACCTACCTTACTTTTTGGCATGACAACAAAGCTCTGAATTTCTAAGCTAGTGGTGTCAGCCCTGCCCTTTATTTCTAAAGCTGGCCGGCACCTGACACTGTTAGAATACCTGAAGAGTGATTGCAACTGATTGACAGTAGTCACTGTTTGGCTGATAATTGTCCACATGGCTCCTGGCTGGTTCCGGCAGAAAATTTGAGCAATGTATGGCCAGCCTTATGTATTCCAAAGAACACAGAGCTCTCCTCACCTCCATAAACCCTCCTTGTACACAGGAAATTATCAGCTCACAAGAATTCTGGGAAAATCAACAGTTTTTTTGCACTTATTAAACAGATAGCAAAACACTTCCAATGGTATATTTAGCAGACCAAAACGGATCAAATAAAAATAGCTCATCATTAGGGCTTACATACACTTCAATCCTAGTTTGGGAAATCAATTGGACTTCTGTTATTAGCTGGGCATGCAGAGGTTAGAATGGTGAGAAACACTTATTTGGCCCCACAGACAAAGCGTGCTGTGATCCTCCTAGGTCCTGGCAACCAGTGATATCAGTGAGCTGGTGGGATGCTGAACAGAGCCGGCGCCAGAGGTACTGTGCCCCACCAGCGCTTGCAGTTTTTGGAAGTTGCAGGAGAACTAAAACATATGTCGGTTTCTTATATCTCTAGGGGACTCTAATGAGATATCTGTGTTTGATCCTTTGATCCTTATGCGGAGATTCCAATCTGTTAGATTTGTAATAAATTTTTTCTAGGGATAAGGCAACAGGAAGTCAGGCATATGGCAGGAAGTGCTCTTGGTTGGATTATAGAAGTCATAGAAGAAGCCAGAGCCTGACTCAGCTCAACAGACTCAACCTATACCTTAAAGTGGACTAACCATTTAATTCATGTTTGAGAAACTTTTTTGTTTGCATTGTATCTCTAATCTTTACCATCTGATGCAATAAGCTATACTCATTTTTGATGTATTATAACTTGCTTACAGAGATTCCATTACACTGCCCTTCTTAAAGCAAGAGGACCAAACAATAACCACCCCAATGTGCCCAATCTTCCAGTGTGTACTGTGTGCGCCCAGCTCCCCCGCTGTGAAGCTACATGAGGAGTCGCTTACCTACCTCAACCAAGGTAACTCATTCTTCCTACAATTAGCCAGTGTACAATGATTGGTTTATAATACTGGGAAAAAGCTCACACATAAAACTGCTTAGTCCAAAAACAATAAAAAATCAAATTACATTACTTAAGCTGGTCATATACTCTACATAATTCTCAAATGGGAATTGGAGGAATACCTGCTGACAACTATTCTTTTAAGCAGCCACTGAAATTAGAGCAGTGTATGCCCAGCTTTGCATTTACCAAAATGTGATAGGATATGCTCGATCTTACACAGCCCAATTGTCCCTTGCAAATTAACCCCCTATTGTAGAACACTTTTCTGCTGCCTTAAGGCATATTGAGATCATTTTATCAAAGGAATCATTAATTCACTTCACTCCCATCCATCTGCTATACTTCAAGTATGTATTCATTTGCAGGGAATGAATGTTTGCTTAATTCCCTCACTACATGATTGGCTGGAACTCAAATTCCACTAAAAACATTGCTGTTGTCATAAATCAACCCTAAAATGTTCCGTGGAAAAAACATGGTAAAACTTTCTAAAGACTGAAGGTATCCATACGTTTCTATTCCAATATATTTATCAAACATATGGCTATATACTGTATTTAATTTTAGGATAGTATGAACAGCCATGCAAATCATGTATTTATGCCACTGGGCCAACTGTACCTCCTAAACCACTGGTTTATGAATAAATAATGACACTATGTGGAAAAAAGTACAGCGGGCCCATGGTGAAAATACCTGTGATTGCTTGGTAACCTCCCTGAGCAGATCGACAGGATGACCTGGCTGCACAAAGTCACCTGACATCTAAATGCATACCATGTATTTTTTCATATACTCCTATCCTATATTTTGTAATTCATGCAATTGTGGGGCATGTAGAATGAGGCTCTAGAGTGTTGCATCCTCATTTGGCAGAGAATAAATAAAAAGATGGATTTTTTTATCTCCATAATGCGAGTCATACACAAATATGTGGCAGCATGGCAGTGGGCTTTAGGGCACAGTGCCACATATACAGTACGGGTCCAGCCAGCATTGCTCAATGATGTGCAGCCAGCTATGTGACTATCCAGATCTTAGCAGCCAATTGGTCTATTGGTCATATGATTATTATGACAGCCAATCTCAATGATCACATGATGGCCAGTAAATGCCCCCAGCATTACGATCCACTTG
>NW_017306703.1:720079-723913 GCF_000935625.1 Nanorana parkeri
TCGTCTCGACTCCGGGGGGGGGGGGGGCGGGGTAGTTGGAAAAGGGGCACTATACATATATAGGCACCACATTGGCCTTTTGCCAATCTGTTTGTACCGAGCCATTCTAAAAAGGATGTGTAGAGCCATCTGGTACAGGAGCTTTATTCACCTTTTTCTGGACCATATCAATCTTGAGTTATTGAGGTTCATTTGAGGTTGTGGTAATATCATTCTTATTTTGTACATCAGCTCCACCACATTTCTTTGTATATACAGAACTTAAAAAGGTACTTAATAGATTTGATATCGCTTTGTCCCCTGTAACCGAATATCAAGGGAACATTCTCTGGGTGCTGCCCCAAAGAGACACATTTTAGAATAATTGTTCATTTATGTGTTATCTTTTGGTGCAGGTCAGTCCTATGAAATTCGGATGTTAAGTAACTGGAAGGGAGCTGCTGACCTGCCTGAAGGTCGTCACCTGCTAAAAGTAAGATATTTACAGTGGCCTGTATTTTTAAGTTATTATGGCCATAGACACCCATTTCAAATATTTATTAGCCAGGGGTGGACCTTGGTCATGCTACACATGCCCAAAAAATGTAATCACAGTACACAGGGTGTGTGTAGTACACCCTGGCCTTCTGCCCCGTTGCTGTTTTCCCCTTATAATTACTAGATTTGCCAGCTGTCAAAATAACATTCAGGAGTTACTGTGTAAATACAGCAGCTATTACAGATGCTGTAAAAAATTACCTTCCAACACAGTATTTATAAACATTGTTCAGACACAAGATAGAAAGATACAAAGTAACATTGCTACTTTGGTATTTACTCTTGTACATTAATATGCAGAGCAAAGGTATGAACTTTGATGTGCATATGTCAGTTAAAACAAGTAAAAAATAATAATAATGATAATTAATCAATAAAATATTTTTTTCCTATTTTAACCCTGTATTAATCCTTAGTTTACTCTAAGCAGCCCTTAATAACTCCTTATTTCACTTCTCCCCAAAGTTATTATTTTCCTTTGGGGAAAATAATTTCTTATTTCTTATAGAAAGAAAATTTTTGTTTCTTTCTATTTTTCTAAACATTATTATTTACATTTTTATTTGTCGTGTTTGTTAATGTTTCTAGTGTCACATTTAAAAAAAGCTCAAAGCTGAAAAAATTCCTTTATTTTTAATTAACTGTCCTATGTGCAATTTTGTACCAAAATAATAATTTAATAATAAAGTAGTGAAAAAGTTGTTGTCGCATAAACAGACCCATAGCAGAAATGTAACAATTGCTCTGACTATGAGGGGTTGTAGAGGTTTGAGAGCTGAATTGATCAATAAGTAGTCGGGCACCTCGAAGGCTTTAATTAAATTCCTCTTATGGGTGAAAAACAGAGGTGTATATCTAAACCCAAGGACAAAAATATAATACATTGCAGCTTTTCAGTTCTCAGATGCGGTGTCTATATTAGTTTTCCTTTATCAGGAAGTGCAGAAAAATACTTGCTGATTCTGATAGAAATCCAGTATACTTGTAACTTCCTGTGAAGTGAACTAAAAACACAATGTTATGAAGTTGAAAATCTAGTCAGCAACCTAGTGTGACAACACTGCACATTTATAGGTGTGCAGTGAGTGAGTGTTGAGTTTTAAGTGCACTACTGAGGACAGCAATACGGGAGCTACCATTGTGAACTAGTTTTTAAAGGAAATCTGTCATAAGAGCAAAATGGAGGCTGCCATTGCTTTTTCTGCTGAAAATGTTGTTCAGAATGTTCCAAAACCTGCATGTCAACATAACAGCCAGATAAGTAGATTGATCAGCACTAGGTCTAAAGAAGATCCATCGTTCATCAAAAGCTTGCACTACAATCTGTTTAGTTAGTCAATAATTGGTATGACTCTAAATCCATACTTCTACAAACCTATTTTAGCAATGGCAGCCCCTCTATTCCTCTAAAAATTGCTTTACTTTAATGACACTTTCTCTGAGACTGTCATTCTTATCTGGAATTTGTTACCTAGTCAGCTACTGAACTGGAACAAGTATGGAGAATGGTAGTTGTATCATTCCTAGACTTTACTAGCTGCATGCTTCCTCCAATTAGTGACTCACTTGGTAGTGAAGCAATATTGGTGCTGAAACGCTGCGTTTTTATGAGCCTTTATTTTATAACTGTCATCCCAAAGTATGGTGGCATCCATACTTTCAGGATCAGGATGCTGGCCTTATAAGTGGGCACTTTTTAAGCAAATCAGAAATGGTAGACCTGGTATTTCTTCCTCCAAGGTTCACTTTAAGCTGCTACAAAATGACACTGTCATGACAGGTACTCTTTAGCTGATTATGACTTACCTCCTTCACAGAGTGTGGTTCGAGTAGTGTTCCATGATCGACGTCTGCAGTACAGTGAGAAACAGCAGCTGGAGAGCTGGCAGATGAGCCACCCTGGGGACAGAATTCTTGATATAGGTAGGTTAACACTTTCCTCCTAAACACTCGTTTTTACAAGTGCACTGTTTGTATAGAAGAGGAAATAAAGTTGTGAGTGTGTGTGCCAGTGATAGAACTCCAGCCAAACACAGAATACATGCAATGTATTACCTGTCAAAAAATATGCTATTCTGTTTAGCTGCTCTTGTGATAGCTTATCCTATCCTACCACACCAACAACGGGGCACTATTTCTCTCCCTGACACCAAAGATGGGGCAATATTCCTCTCACTGACACCAACAATGGGGCACTATTCCTCTCACTGACACCAAAGATGGGGCACTATTTCTCTCACTGACACCAAAGATGGGGCACTATTCATCTCACTGACACCAACGATCGGGCACTATTCTTCTCACTGACACCATCTATGGGCACTATTCCTCTCACTGACACCAACAATGGGGCATTATTCCTCTCACTGACACCAAAGATGGGGCACTATTCATCTCACTGACACCAACGATCGGGCACTATTCTTCTCACAGACACCATCTATGGGCACTATTCTTCTCACTGACACCATCTATGGGCACTATTCCTCTCACTGACACCAACAATGGGGCATTATTCCACTCACTGACACCAAAGATGGGGCACTATTCATCTCACTGACACCAATGATCGGGCACTATTCTTATCACTGACACCATCTATGGGCACTATTCCTCTCACTGACACCAAAGATGGGGCATTATTCCTCTCACTGACACCAACGATGGGGCATTATTCCTCTCAATGACACCAACCATGGGGCATTATTCCTCTCAGTGACACCAACCATGGGGCATTATTCCTCTTAGTGACACCAACCATGGGGCACTGTTCCTCTCAGTGATACCATTAGGTGGCAACTGATGATGTAATGTGAGGGCATGCGCACAGGAGTAAAAAAAAAACAATAAGGTGATCAGCGCCAGTAGGTGCTATTATGTGAGATAATGTGAAATAAGAGCTACCAAGCACTAAGGATATAAATAAATACAGGTGAAACTCGAATAATTAGAATATTGTGCAAAAGTAATTGCAGTAAGTGCTGCAAAAGGGGCCCAAACCAAGTACTGAGTACATATGCATGCTTGTACTTTTCAGAGGTCCGATATTGTTCTATGTACAATCCTTGTTTTATTGATTGCATGTAATAATCTACTTTTCTGAGGTTGTGGATTTGGGGTTCTTGGGGTTTTCATGAGCTGTAAGCCATAATCATCACAATTATGACAAATCACGGCTTGAACTATCTTGCTTTGCATGTAATGAGTCTATCTCATATATTAGTTTCACCTTTTAAGTTGCATTAGTGAAATAAATGAACTTTGCACGATATTCTAATTATTCGAGTTTCACCTGTA
>NW_017306703.1:724168-735272 GCF_000935625.1 Nanorana parkeri
GGGCACTATTCTTCTCACTGACACCATCTATGGGCACTATTCCTCTCACTGACACCAACAATGGGGCATTATTCCTCTCACTGACACCAAAGATGGGGCACTATTCATCTCACTGACACCAATGATCGGGCACTATTCTTCTCACAGACACCATCTATGGGCACTATTCTTCTCACTGACACCATCTATGGGCACTATTCTTCTCACTGACACCATCTATGGGCACTATTCCTCTCACTGACACCAACAATGGGGCATTATTCCACTCACTGACACCAAAGATGGGGCACTATTCATCTCACTGACACCAATGATCGGGCACTATTCTTATCACTGACACCATCTATGGGCACTATTCCTCTCACTGACACCAAAGATGGGGCATTATTCCTCTCACTGACACCAAAGATGGGGCATTATTCCTCTCAATGACACCAACCATGGGGCATTATTCCTCTCAGTGACACCAACCATGGGGCATTATTCCTCTTAGTGACACCAACCATGGGGCACTGTTCCTCTCAGTGATACCATTAGGTGGCAACTGATGATGTAATGTGAGGGCATGCGCACAGGAGTAAAAAAAAAACAATAAGGTGATCAGCGCCAGTAGGTGCTATTATGTGAGATAATGTGAAATAAGAGCTACCAAGCACTAAGGATATAAATAAATACAGGTGAAACTCGAATAATTAGAATATTGTGCAAAAGTAATTGCAGTAAGTGCTGCAAAAGGGGCCCAAACCAAGTACTGAGTACATATGCATGCTTGTACTTTTCAGAGGTCCGATATTGTTCTATGTACAATCCTTGTTTTATTGATTGCATGTAATAATCTACTTTTCTGAGGTTGTGGATTTGGGGTTCTTGGGGTTTTCATGAGCTGTAAGCCATAATCATCACAATTATGACAAATCACGGCTTGAACTATCTTGCTTTGCATGTAATGAGTCTATCTCATATATTAGTTTCACCTTTTAAGTTGCATTAGTGAAATAAATGAACTTTGCACGATATTCTAATTATTCGAGTTTCACCTGTATGTAAAAAATTTGAAAAAGCAATATTGTGCCGAGCTAGTAATCATATACATTTAATACAATTAAACATATATAAATGAATCGCATACATGAGCCTTAAAGCAAAATAGAAGTAGTACTTTAAAAAGTCCTTTAAAAAGTCATGTATCCCCAATTTCTTCCTTTAACTACTTAAAGACCGGGGTGTTAAACCCCCTTCCTGGCCAGGCCATTTTTCAGTATTCAGCGCTGCGGTACTTTGAATGACATTTATTCTGTCATGCAACGCTGTACTGAAAATTATTTTATACAATTTTTTGGGGACAGATAGAGCTTTCTTTTGGCGGTATTTAATCACCACTGGGGGTTTTATTTTTTACTATATAACAAAAAAATTACCCTAAATTTTGGGGAAAAAACTGTTTCCTTATGAAATGTTATGAAACATTTATTATCACCCCAATTTTTTGGTAAAATATAAAATACGGGGTCATGTCAGGTAAATAGACACCAAACATGTCAAGCCGTAAACTTACGCACGCCCGCGCAATTGCAGAAAACGACCACACCCAAACTTGGCCATATGCGTCGCTTTAAACGCTTTTACCACTCATCAGTATAGTGTTATCAGTAATTGATGGCCCTAAAATTATTGCTCTCACTGCGACGTTTGCGGCGATATGTAACATGTGCGGCGTAATGGGTGCAATCGTCGTTTTTAAAAACCTTTTTTTAACACTTAACTTTATTGCTATCACATAGAAGGCTAAGAAACTCCCTATGTGATAGCCAATTCACATAACAGGTCCTCTTTATGGAGACACCAGGGGTCTCCAAGACCCCTAATGTCACCTAGGACCCCCCTGAAGAAGCTGATGAAGCAGAGATCTGCTTTATCAGCTTCTCTCCAGCGTCTGAAGCTGGAGAGTGACACAAGAATGCGGAGAAGCTGATGAAGCAGAGATTTGCTTCAGCAGCTTCTCACCAACATCTGTTGCTAGAGATTGACACTGAATGCAGAAGTGATGTAATATACATCACTTCTTGCATTCGGGGACAGGAGAGGAGATCAAAGGGAGATTGTGTACTGATCTCCCTTTCATCTCCAGTAACAGAGTAGCCATGCCGGTCCCAGCCGCACAGGACACAGCGGATCTCGGCGACGACGGTACAGGGGCACACACCCGCAGCCACTACAAGCGATCTCTTGTAGCTGTTTACATTTCTAACTGTTTTTTGCCATCTGTGTCTTTTTGTGGGTTATTTCCCTTTATGTCCTGTCCTGTAGAGTCAACAGTAAGGCTGGGCATACACCTTACAACCATCGCAAGACTTTTGTCTTGCGATGGTTGTAAGGTAATTAAAAAAATTACGATCTGCCTATCTTGGACAGGCAGATCGTACTTGCAATGATCGCAAGCCGTGCCCCCTGAGGGGCGGGCTTCCAATGACCGCAATGCCGAACGGGCAGTGTGCGCTTGCGCACACCGGCCCATCCGCCTTTTAACTTACGAACATGCTACACACCCGCCGAACATCGTTTTTGAGCATGTTCCTAAGATAAAAGTCGTGCGACCTTACAGTAGTAGAGGTCGCATGGCTTCCACACACCTTACGATAATCGTACGATCGCGGGATTTCCCCCCAAATTATCGTACGATTATCGCAAGGTGTGTGGGCACCTTAAGTGAGAGGGTATCTTTCCAATGTGGAAAATTCCCCTCTAAGCTGTAATGGGAACAGGTGTCCCCATTGGAAGATTTCCCCTCTATTCCTGTTCTGGTGGCAATTGAAAATGTTGGATGTCCCTTTTTACCCCCCGATGACATTGGTGATCATTACAATTAAACAGAGAACATCTCTCCAACCAGGACACAGGCGGCAATAAAAACTTGACAAAGGTTCTGAACCCTCACCAACCTAAATTAGAAAAAAAAACTTTTGCCTTTAGTTATACTTTAGGAACTCTATTGAGTGTAGTGTATTCTTGCTTTCCTAGGTTTCCCAATTCTCTGTCCGTACTCTGAATTTTAGATACCATCCCTATTCTGTTTTGTGTTTAAATAGGTTGAAGCTGAAGCAAATTCCTCTTCTCTTCTGACCTAGAGTCATAGCCTGCAGTTAGGTTGCACACTGAACTATATTCCTAACTTGTTTATTGGCTTGTTTATGCCATACCCTTTTTTGCAGATATCCCACTCTCAGTGGGTGTGATAGACCCTGTTGCACATACCAGCTCATTGAATATCATTGAATTCCTGTGGGACCCCAGTAAGAGAACATCTGTTTTTATACAGGTAAGGAAAAAGACAACTTGGTCTTAATAATGTCTTCAGAAGGTCTGATTGGCCTTGCTAGTACACCTAAAAAAACGTTTTATAGGAAAACCAAAATGTAATGATGAGACAAAATCTTGTGTCCTTCTTTTTCAGGTACATTGTATCAGTACAGAATTTACTCAGAGAAAGAACGGAGGAGAGAAGGGTGCCCCATTCCGAATTCAGGTGGACACATACAAGTCAGACTCTCATGGAGGTTTTACAGAACATCTCTACTCCTGTAGCTGTCAAGTCAAAGTGTTCAAGGTGCTTATATACAGGGCTGTATTTCCCTAAAGCATTTGATGGCCAGTACCTAGAGCAGCAGGAAAATGTTGGGCCTAGTACGTTGTTTTTATCTACTTTATTCCTTCTGGTTATTGCTAAATAAAACAAACAGCTCAAAGACTATGGTGAACGTGCCCCTGCAATGGTTTGAAATAGGATGTTTTCTGGCACACCCAGCCCTGGTGCCCAACCTGCAGCCCAGGAGCCATGTGCGGCCCTTTGACACTTACTGTGCAGCCCTGGGGCCTGTGCAGAAAGAGCCAGGCCAACAATTGTTGGCCAAATGATGACTGCAGCCAATCAGCTGCAGTCACTGTGCCTGTATTCTAACAGATGTGGGTGCTGGCTGTCAGAATACAATAGCCGGCAAAGGAGATTCCCCTATGCTCTGTGTATGGCCAACTTAAGCAACGCTCCCCAGATACTGTTAAGCAACAATCACAAAAGGTTCCATCCCTTCATTAACTTGTTAGTTGATGTTTGTCTATAGCCAAAACATTTGTTTTAGTTTTCAGATAGAGCAGGTAAGGCTTAGAAACTCTGTCAAGTTTATATCTCTGTCTGTGTCCTCACTTGGAAGATTCACCCTCTCCGATTGTCCTGGTAACGATTATTACCAGTTCCAGTAACAACTCTCTAATGGGGGATTTCCCTTCACTTTGGAGATATTTTCTCACTCCCTATTGTGTCTCTGGGACAGGAAGTGGTTTTCCCTTTTCCCTACTCTATGCGATAAATATACTTTAAGGGCATACATCAGAATTCTCGGAGAGATAGCTGCTCTCCCTTTGCACCCCTTAGTAAATCGAATAATCAATAAATTGTACTATATCTTCCACCATGTTAAATTGGGAAAACATTGGCTGCATAGTTGTTGAGTGACATAACTCTGAGATTGTTACTGTGCAGGTAAAGGTACTCTGCTACATTCATTTCGTATTCTAATATATTCCTGAAACATTTTCAGCTGTATTAGTAAAACGTATGCCTAACTACAGTGTGTTGTAGAAAACATCTTTTATTTTTAGATGTATTAGTACATTTAAGGATATTTATCTCTTTCATTTACCTTTTGTTTAGCCTAAAGGAGCTGATCGCAAGCAGAAAACAGACCGTGATAAGGTGGAGAAACGCTCAACCCTAGAACGGGAGAAGTACCAGCTAGCATGTGAAAACACTGTCCTGACTGAGGAAAAAAATGAAAAAAGGGCCTCAGTCATGAAGGGGTTAAAAATGAGGGATAGAAGCTGATTGGTTGCCATAGGCAACTGCACAAGATTTTGTCTGCTCCAGTCTTGATAAATTCCCCTCCTTGTCTTTAAGTAGGATGGGAAAAAAAGTCCAGGTAACCAATCATATAGTAGTGAGGGTAGCAAAAGGTGAATTCTTGATGGTCACTATGCATTCTTACACTTAGCACAGTGTTCTTTGCCTAATTTAGAGTTAAATTCCATCCAAAATGCTTTGTTCAGCTTTTCGTTAACATTTAATATTTGTATTGGTATCTAAAGGATTGAATGTAGTATAATGACGATAAATCTAGGATAGAAATTACAATGTAAATTAAGCAGATATCTTCTAGTTTAAAGCAGAACTCAAGGGAAAACAACTCTTAACCCTTGCAATTGGGCTTCCTCCGTCCACTGCAAGGGTTACGTGCTCGTTTGTGCCTAGGTTAAAAAAAAAAAAAAGAAAAAGTTGTACTTGCCCAATCCTTGGAGACGGCCAGCTCTTAGACTTGTCCCTGGAGCCTCTCTCCCCCTCTGCTGCAGCAGTCTAAGGATCCTTGAGTCATCGCATTCTATACAGTGAAAAGGACTTGAAGGATTGAGGCGAGTATATGTATGTATATATAATATATATATATATTTTTTTTTTACCTAGACACAAAGAACACTTAACCCTTGCAGTGCTGGAGTAGCCCCATTGCAAGGGTTAAGTATTTTTTACCCAGGAGTTTTTCTTTAATATGTCACACCAGTGAGACCAAACTAGGCAAAACAAGGGAAAGGAACTAGTGTGGGATGGTAGAGAAGAGAGAGAAATAAGATAATTTGAGGAGTAAAAAATGGGAATAGGGAAAAGTAAAGGGAATGTTAAAAGAGAATGAAAACCTTTTTTTGGCTTCATTTTTCTTTTGGGTCACAAAAATAAATTTTCTATTGTACTACTGTGACCCAAAGTCAGCAGGTAGCTGGCTAATGTCTGGTATTAGCTGACGGGCACAGCTCGGTCAAAAAGCATCCCGACGACATTGTCAGGATCCACCCTGGCTGCCTGAGAGTTGGCTTTGTCTCTGTGTAAATGTCTAAGAGCCAGAGTCAGCTGTGCCTTCCCTCTGCTTTGTCTGTCCCTCCAATGGGGAAGCAGTGGCTGACATTCCCTGATCTTTACTGGGAGCTCACTGATCAGTGGTAACATGATCCCCCTCAGCACCTTTCCTGATTAGTACCTGACTACTTCATCAGCTGTGTATAATGAGCCAGGTCACACCCCCTCAGCACCTTTCCCTGACTACTTCATCAGCTGTGTATAAGGAGCCTGGCCCCACATCCTCAGCACCTTTCCTGACTACTACTTCATTAGCTGTGTGTAATGAGCCTGGTCACACCCCCTCAGTACCTTTCCTGACTACTTCATCAGCTGTGTATAATGAGCCTGGCCCCACACCCTCAGCATCTTTCCTGACTACTTCATCAGCTGTGTATAATGAGCCTGGCCCCACACCCTCAGCACCTTTCCTAACTACTACTTCATTAGCTGTGTGTAATGAGCCTGGTCACACCCCCTCAGTACCTTTCCTGACTACTTCATCAGCTGTGTATAATGAGCCTGGTCACATCCCCTCAGCTTTGGCACTTTATTTTAGCATCACATACCCAGAGCTCTGAGCCTGTGATAGTTCTGTCTCCGAGCCTATGATAGTTCTGTCTCCGAGCCTGTGATAGTTCTGTCTCCAAGCCTGTGATAGTTCTGTCTCCGAGCCTGTGATAGTTCTGTCTCCGAGCCTGTGATAGTTCTGTCTCCGAGCCTGTGATAGTTCTTTCTCCACAAGCTTGTATTCAGTCTCTGAATATCTTGTCTTGTACACTGTTCCTGTCGGAGCATCTTGTATCTTGTATTCTGCTCCTGTCTCAATAGCCTGTCCTTGGAATACTCTGTCTGCCTTCAGTCCTGGTAAACACTCTTGTTGTGTCCTCCATCACCAGTCAGTACCTCTGCTCTGTAACTGGGGACTAACTGCAACAATATACAGTCAGAGTATATGGTTTAAGTCCTGGGGGCATCTGAGTACCGGTAGGCACACTTGCCTTAAGGGAAAGGCGGTTGCTATAGGTAAAGTCACCCGTCACTATATATTCTGACTGGAGTGTTAACATCCGGTCCTGATAGTATTGTGTTTGCCATGTAATACTTCCTCTATTAGGCAATGTTGTTCAACTCAACTCATGTTCACCATTTTCTTAAAATAATATTTAACTCTCAAACATTTTAATAATGAATACAAATCAAACAAATATACATTGTCCAGCAAAGTATTTCTTTTAATTTTTGTCCAAACACTTACAGCCTTCATGTTTCCAAATAGCTGACTTCAACACTCAGCTCACTTGAAGTTCCTGTTAAGTATATGGCCACAAGGGACAGAGCAGTCTCCAGCAGCCATCCATCTACTAGTTGGATCAGAACATGATGGTGAAATGATGTTCCAATAAACAAACATTTTGGACTTCAACACTATTGGTGTGCTGGTGACATCAGTTTATTTTGTGTGCTGCAGAAACGCATGCAGATCTGGTCCAGACATGGTGTGACAGGGCCCTAAAAGAAAAGGGATTGTCTTGCCAAATAATTTTTTGGTACAATGAGGAAGAATAGTCCATGGAAAGAACATGTGATATATTTTATGCATTCAAGAATTTGATTTCAGTGCCTGTATTTTGAGGAAGGAGTACCAAGTGATCAGGAAATATGTAGCATGTCCCCATCCACATCAGCATTTGAACAGAGAGGAAGGGTGAGAACTTTTCTGAGGCTTCAATGGGGATCCACTGGAGAGATTCACATTCAGTTTTTATCCTGGTGACAGTTACCAGCGGGAAAGAAAGTGATGGAAATGTTAACTTTTACAATAGTCACAGAGGGAAAGCCTCAGCGAGGGAAGATACCTGTCCTTGTAAAAACCCTTAAATGTTAGATTTCACCTCTCTCCCTCTGGAAAAGCAGGGAGTGAGAGGAAATTCTGCGGTGGGGACACAGACCACAAGAACACCTGGCATAGTTTCTAACCCTTCCCTAAATGACCTAAACGTAATAGATCCGTTTCTTTGTTAAGTATTTAAGAGTTATAGATAGTCATAGTGAAGGTAACATCACAAATAGTTTGAGTGAGATTGAGGGTTTTCACCTAAAAGTTTGGCGTTATTCATCATTTTGGCTAAATGCATTGGGGTTAATGGGGTAGGAAACATTAAGCCTCAAGGCTGATTTCCATGAAATTGTGGTAAACAATTTTGTCAAAATCACTCCGCTAAAGACTTTGCAAAAGTCCCAATAATCACACTGAATAATAGATTCATTGTGCCATAAACGTGTAGATTTTTTTGTTCATCAGACAAGCTGAATGAGAGAAATTGCCTGAACACTAAACAGTTTGGATGGAGAAATCTCCTCTGCTGACTATTGTATTCAGACAGCTGACAACCCTGGCTGCCTGAATACCCCAAGAACAGTGACTGCATCTAATGTTTGGCTAGACAATTTTCCACGCGGCTCATTCAGTATTTCAACTTTTATTGAGCCAGATGGTGCCGACTAGACATGTATGATTCATTTCATTCCGAATTGATGCGTCCGAATTTCCGAATGAAAGAAATAATGAATCCGAATGTATCCCAATTTTCCTATAACTACATTTTGGATGCATCCAATTTTTTTACCGAATGCCATTCAGAATGAACTTGGGTTTTGTTAAAAGGTAGGAATTTTAGGGGGGACCCCATCGCCAAAAAACAAAATAAAAGCGTGGGGTCCCCCCTAAAATTGCTTACCAGATCCTTGATACGAGCAGCAACCTGGTAGAGCAGGAAAGGGAGGGGAAGCGTGTGTGCTCTCAACATGGGGACCCCCTGGCAAAGCACCTTATCCCCATGTCGATGAGGACAAGGGACTCTTCCCCACAACCCTAATCTGGTGATTGTGAGGGTCTGTGAGGGTTTTTTTTCATATAAAGGACTTTATAAACCGGGGTGGTGTGTTTATTTACTATCATACTGTTTATTTGGTGAATGAGAGGGGGTAACAACTACCCCCACTCGTTCACTTGTTTCTGTGGACTGTCACAAGTTAAAAAGAAAAATATCACTTTTTTTTTTTTTTAATGTCACTTTGCTGCAACGAACATTGGTTCATAATTATCTAACACATCCGAAATTAATTTTGCCGACTCAGTGGCGTAACCAGAGTTATGGGCGCCCGGGGCAGAACATTTTTTTCGCCCCCCCCCATATTATATAAACATCCACTAGAACTGTACCCCACACCCCCACACATATTTATCAGCTAAGGAACTACAAGTCCAAGCATGCCATCATTGTCCCTGTACACCCCCCCACACGCACATATTACCCGGGGAACGGCAATATCTGGTTGTTGTACAGGGGCAATGAGGGCATGAGTTTACATGTCTAGTGCCGACAGAGCCACCGACAGCTTGAATTTCAGACGATTCAGCAGGGATCAGCCAGGAATTTGAGCCGTGTATGGCTTCCTTACTACCTATTCCATTGATAGCAATCATGTTGACAGAAAGTAAGGTGAAATCTCCCCAGTGGCGACTCCGGTAGCAAAAAGCCTAGGACTCACCCACACTGCAAGAGTTAAGTGCTCTTTTTGGTCTATGAGGAACAGAAAAAGCAATTATACTTACCTTATCCCTCACTACCCCAGCAGCTAGTGCTCTTCTCATTCCTGGGATTCTCTGGGTTGTGGACAGGCCCTCAGTGTCCTCACTTACTATACAGGACTGCTGGTTCTACATCATATGTGATGACATCAGAGTGCCTGCGACCAACAAAGCAGCGGAGAGAAGAATATTCAGGGGGCCAGTTGTGCACATGGGAAGAAGCCCGTGGGAATGAAGGATGGGGCAAATATGATTTTTATGTTCTTCCTAGACAAACACAAGCATTTAATCCCTGCACTGCAAGGGTAACTTGATTTTACCTGGAGTTCAGCTTTAATAAGAAGATGGAGAAAAATGTAAACTATACATCTTTCATTGCTTTGACTGCTCTAAAATGCTGTAAAAGTTACTTTTAGAAATGTTGCTTCAAGCCTGGTATCCATTAAAATCCATTCAATAACTGAAGACTCCAAGATCTTAAAAGGCATACAATTAGGTTATCATTACTTATTAATGACCTAATCAGTTTGCCAATATCTAATAATTTCCGATGTTTAAAGAGCTTAGCATTGCTCTGATTACAATAAATATATTTTCAGTGCACTCCTTGGCCAGACATTGATGTACAACGAACTTCAATCAACATCCCCAGTCTGTGCTCCCCACGAATCTACAAGACACCATCCCTCGAGAGGTAAGTAGAATTGCCTTTGTAACTTACTGCTCCACAAAGACTGTCAGGAAGGGCACAGTTACATGTCCTCAGGGCAATTCAACTCATGCCCATACTCAACGTGCTGTCACCCCTCAATAAATATGAACACCATTATTGAGAGGGTGACAGCACGTTTAAAATTGATCTGTCAAGTCTGTATGAATTAGGGATGCACAGATACCACTTCAGATACCAGTGTCTACACGTTGCATTTTCACGAGAACTACCAGGGTTGCAGCTGCGACTGGGCCCTGGTGCTCCACACTGTCCTGAAATCATTAGTCTGTATTGTTTTTTAGAAAAACTGTCCCTAGTATGAATAAATTTCTGATATGTCACAATATACAGTAACTGATTCGTTTGACAGAAGCCGGCTCTTCTACGAGCCCATGAGCACTGCCACTACCAGCTCACATGAAGATGGAGTAGAAAATGATGGGGGAACAGCAGTTCCCCCATCTCTTCTGTTTATACTGAGCACAGAAGATATTAGCTTTTCCTGGTGAAAGCTGTCAGAATCCTGGTGCAGCCTCCAGGTAAACTGCCTCTGCATGCAGTGGGGGCAAAGGAGGTATCATGATGATCTAATTGACTCCTGATGTTTCCATAAAGAGCACCCCTTTCTCTATTTTTATGCTGTCATGTAAGGAAAATGACAGCCTCCTAGTGGCAGTAATATGTAAGGAAAATGCCAGACCCCTAGTGCCAGTAAGTAAGTTTAATTAAAAAGTTTGCAAAGTGAAATTGTTTTAAAAAGAAGCGCGCGCGCGCACACACACACACACACACACACACACACACACACACACACACACACACACACACACACACACACACACACACACACACACACACACAC
>NW_017306703.1:735663-746298 GCF_000935625.1 Nanorana parkeri
CACACACACACACACACCCCCACCCCCACACACACACACACACACACACTCATACACACACTCATACACAAACGCACACATTCTCATCACTAGACAAGGGCAAAGAACTGCTCCCCTGTTTCCAATGACACGTTGTAAAAAGGCCAACTGTGTCCCAGTATGGGAAGACCACTGCTGGCATATGCAACTGTGCACACTGTGGTGGGTGGCCCTGCACAAAAGGCCACTGGCAGGCAAGCACATTGTGGGAGCAAGCATGCGTGCACGCTCAGCACCGTTGTTGGCACCAACAGCCTATATAAACTGGAGTGTGACATAAACAGATTGCTGAGTGGTCTTCGGCTAGTTCCTGTTAACCTGCCAGACCTCTGACCTACCTTTGGATCTTGTCCTTCCATGGCGACCTTGGCCTGTGTTTTGGACTGCTTTCTCCATTCTGATTCGGTACCTTGCTGCCTGTATAACTGATCCTCAGCCTGTATTCTGACACCGTCTCATCCTTATAATTCTCTACCTCACTGCCTGGCTGGTTCTGACCTCAACCTGTATCCTGACACCGTTTCTGCCTTATAATTCTCTACCTCACTGCCTGGCTGGTTCTGACCTCAGCCTGCATCCCGACACCGTCTCAGCCTTATAATTCTCTACCTCACTGCCTGGCTGGTTCTGACCTCAGCCTGTATCCTGACACTGTCTCTGCCTTATAATTCTCTACCTCACTGCCTGGCTGGTTCTGACCTCGGCCTGTATCTTGACTATGTCTCTGCCTTCTTATTTGCTACCCCGTGCCTGGCTGTTCTCCACCAGGTATGTGGCAGTCGTTCCCCTGTTGGCCAGATTCTGCTGAGTGTCTGCCACCAAGGATGTAATGCCATTGAATCAGATGAGTAACTAGCAACAGGATTGCCAACTGTGACATAGGTCTTAGGATCCAACAACATACAGTGCTAAGACATCTCTTATCTGACACATATTGAGTATCACAACACACACACACCAGTGATAGAAAAATAATTTTGGGAATTGTAGCTTTCTACTGCATGCCCTTTAAAAGCTATATGTATTTGGCACATTTTAACCTTTTAGATTGAATAGAAAACTGTTTTGTTTGCATTACAAAATGCAGAATATGCTTTATTGAAAAGATAGATGGAACTGACATCTTTTTATTCTATAGGATCTGGCAGTGCAGCTGCAATATATACCCCTTGGTACAGTCACCACTTCCTGTCACTACTTCACTAACAGGCCAAAGCAGTGAAAGTACGGGTCCTCTGTTGTCACCACTGTGCCATGTAAGAGTGAAGTAGTGGCAGGTAGAAAAGCTTACAGTCTATATGGGTTTAGGGGAGTATACAGAAGGCAGAAGAGCTTGCAATCTCTTAGGATATGAGGAAGATATACAGAGGGCAGAAGAGCATCCAGTCTATTAGGGTATCAGGGAGGGATACAGAAAGTGGAGAAGATTGATATTATTATGGTAGAATGGAGGTATACTGAAGGTAGAAAACATTACTCTCTTTTAGGATGTATAGGGCAGTGATGGCAAACCTTTTTGAATGCCGAAACTGTCGAGATTCTTACTCGTTATGTCATGCCCGGTGACTTGCCAGTAAGAGATTAGGACTATGTGGCACTGGTGTGCATGCGCCAGGCGTGGCAGTTTCAGAATCCTCATCGAGTTGTCCAATTCCCGTCAATACAGCTTCCCAATCCTGGTCGTTGCAAAGTAAAGGCAGCCAATCAGAGAGCATCTTCTGCTAATAAATTTCATATTATGCCATTGGGTGGGCATGCAGGCGCAGTAACGCCAATTGGAGAGCCTAACACTGCTCTTGGGTGGCAGCACAGGCGCACTGACGGGATTTGGAAATTTGTTGGATTTGGATTCCGACAATGCTACGGCTGGCGCATGCGTACTAGCGCCATCTGGTTGAGATCTGCTACTGGCAAGTCCCCGGACGTGATGTAACGAGTTGGAGATCTCGACGAGTTTGCCGTTTCGATAGAACACCGGGGCGAACGGTCGGGCCCGTTTTCAGGGGCGTGAGTTCCAGGCACCCCTATGTTAATCCGGACTTGGGCTTGTGTGCCCGCAGAGAGGGCCCTGTGTGCCCGCTGTGGCACGCGTGTCATAGCTTCACCACTGCTGGTAGAGGGTATATGAAAAAGTGGAAGAATTTACAATATATCAGGAAATATAGGAATTATACAGATAGTGGAAAATTTTACAGCCAATTAGGGTATCAAATAGTCGTTCAGAGAAAGCTATAATTGGGAGTGGAGAGACGCTCTTAGACAACATTATTCGTGATTTGCTAGACATGTGCACTGGCAAAAAATTTGTTTCGTTTTGATTCGGATTTTGTGTTATTTAGTTTTTCGGGATTCGTTTGTGAAAGTCAATTCGGATTCGGAATTCGGACGAAATTCGTTTGAGGTAGTTCATTCGAACATTTGTTTCGTTTTCGTTTCTTATTCGTTTCGTTCATTCGTTGCAGCAAAGTGACATTTGAGGGGGAAACATTTTTTTTTCTCCTTCTCTAATGTCACTTTGCTGCAACGAACGAAAGAACCGATTAAGTAATTAAAACGAAACGAACGTTCGAACGAGCTACCGCTAAGGAATTTCGGAAACAGAAATTCGGATTCGTTTGCCATCGTTATATCTGTAATTCGGAAATTCGGATACATCCGAATGTCCGAAAATTCGTCCGAATTTCCTTTTTATCCGAAACGAATCGCACATGTCTATGATTTGGGAAACAAAAGCAAGACAGAGCGCCTCCATAGTGTAAAAGTTTATTTAAATAGTACAACACGCAACTGAAATTGTACTTACACGAAAGCCAATGATCGCAAGCATAAACCTGAGGTTCTGGAGGTTCTGATGAAGGGGGCGTGCCCCTGAAACGCGTAGACCATTTTAAACTCACGGGAGCAGAGGACGCTGATTTGGTGATCTCCTCAGACTTCCCCTGCTGGAGATTGCGATCATTGGCTTTCGTGTAAGTACAATTTCAGTTGCGTGTTGTACTATTTAAATAAACTTTTACACTATGGAGGCGCTCTGTTTTGCTTTTGTTTCCCAGATCGATGGTCTTTTTTGACCGGTGGGAGCTGCCTCTATGGTGTACTAATGAACTTCACAGCCGGATTTCTCTGCAAACCGGGGGCGCCGGTATTGTCTTTTTCAATGTCTATGATTTGCTAAGGTTTTCTGGCTCAGTTGGATATTGTGTCTTTCTCATACTATATCTACAAGTAGCCATCTACAGTATATACAGTTTAGCTATTAAACCTTTGTCTTTATTTCTGCACACAGAATCTGCACATCTCCAGTATGTACATCAGACAGCTCAACAGAGTGTAACGGGGAGGTGAGTTGAAGACTAGATTGTCAGTGTAACCATGATTACTAAATATACTGTATATATGTATTCATTAATATTATAATATATTACACTTTCTCCACCAAATAAAGAATTCACAATGGTATTAAAACCATAAATCAACACAGGATCCTACAGCCTGTCAGCAGCTAGGGATAATCCAAAATCAAAGAGGAAACAGCAAAGAACCAGGCTCAATGATCGGGGTGTATATTGCACTAACAAGGATCAGATAAAATGTGAGCCTGTCAATCATCCTGTCATGCTTATCAGCTCAGCCAAGCCCCCTCTGGCCATCGGTGCGGCATAAGAAGGGAGGAAGCAAAACCGAACCCAGGGCTAGATAGTAACACAACAGCGCCTCTGCATGGGCGGTGCTTCATCTTCTCCCACTTAAGTGGGTGAGCAGTTCCCAGCAAGCAATGACTGTCACTGCATGGTTCTCTGCTGTTGTACTGTATTAGAAATGAGCATTAAGACACAATAACCATACACACATTTGCTATCATTATTGACTTTGATTGGTACATTTTTTTGCATATGTATTTTTCAGTGCAATATCAGAAAATTATCTGCAAGGGGAGCTCTCCATCAGTTATGTAATGACTTTCTGGTTCTTATGACATTGTCTGTAATTTGCAGTTACCATGAGCCCAGCTCCAAATGTAAAGAGTGCACATTTAGTGCACGTATCCATTTCCGACCCCAGAGTTTTTGTTATTGGTTATTTTTACCTACTACACCACTGTTCCCAGATCTTTACTGAGTGGCCTGCCTGGTTCTGCGCTTTGTGGTCTCCATGCACATCAAGGGAAATCCTTTTCTGTCAGCCTGTTTGAATTGATTTTAAAAAACATGTACTTCTTATTTCAAGAAGTGTTCACTGGTTCGGTGCTAACCTATACACTACCAAACATCAAAAGTGACACATTGCTTCCCTTCTGGTATTGACTTGTTATGGTTCCTTGTCATTAGCTGAGCTGATCTAAGACATTTCTGAGATCTCTACCTTTGGCCATCTACACATTCACTTTACAGTCTTATTTTTATAAATGCCCTCACCGTAGTATGTTTTTCCCCCTACAGGGTCTTAGTCTTTCTGCATCTATCAGTGACACTCAACAGTGGCTCATAAGAAACCGATTCTCCAATTACTGTCGAATGTTTTCTAACTTCACAGGTAAATCGATGTTGCTTTTATTGGATTTGTTATCTTAGGACTAATGAGTGTCCAGTTTTCCCAATGGGTACTCTGAGCACAACATCCCTATACCAGAAATTATAAACTTCGTTGCTGCTGTTCTTTTGTTCTGAAAGACATTTAGACCTGAATGAGAGTGTCTGCAGTCTAGCTGTTAATGTTCTCAGGCACAATGCCCAGTGCCTTGAGAGTGTTAATTATTATATATTAATGTTAATATTTGCAGGTTATAACAATAAATGTGCACAGGTTCTCAGACCCGGGCCATCCCTAGCGATCAGGAACCAATCATTGCGGTTTCTAACCATGTATGACAACCAAGATATGGTGATCGCAAAGGATTTGCTTTCTAACAGACCTGCTAGTTTATGCTGTCAAGGACCTCTGCTGTTGAAGGGCATTATGGTGTTAAAAAATTAATATTTGAACATTTTTGTTTAACATTTTTGTCCATTTGTCAGCTTGAAATAAAAAACATGGTATTTATTACCAAATAAATGCCTTATATGTGCTTAAAACCCAATGCAAAAATTGTTTAGCTAAGCAAATTGGTTCCCAAGTTAACTGATTCATACGGGGCTCACTAAGTCATTACTAATAAAATTCTCCCAGGCACCAATATTAGGGATGTACCGATACCAAGTACCGTACTCGGTACAAGCACAGATACTTTTCAAGCTCCAAGACTAGACTAGAGAAAAACTCAAAAGTTAGGAGGCAGCTGTCATTTGTAAGGAGCACACGGAGCCCCCTGGGATTTGTACATCTCTGTTTTAATGTATGATTTTATTTGTATAAATACATATATATAAGTGATGCACCGATACCATTTTTGCAAGTACAAGTACTGATACATTTTTGTTTATTGTCATGTGACAGTTTTTTTAAAATAATACAGACTAACGATTTCAGGACAGTGATGGAGCACCAGAGTTAGGTCCCAGCTGCAACCGCTGCAACCCTGGTAGTTCTCATGAAAATGCCAAGTATCGGCACTGGTATCTGAAAAGTATCGGTGCATCCCTAACCAATATAATTATACCCGTTTTTAAAGTTTGAATGTGATTGGTGATGCAGAAAGTTACACAGCACAGGCGTCAGGAACTGCACACTAAGTAAGCTGTATAATAATTAATTGCAGTGGATTACAGAGAACTAGATTGAGTGAATTTGTTGATTTCGGCACCGCTCCAGTGCTTGCTGGATAATATTAGTAACGTAGGGATTGCTTTTACTGGTTACCTGGAATTGTTCTTTAATAACAATGTTGATAACTCAATCCCTAGGGGCAGATCTCTTGAAATTATCCCGGAGGGATCTCACTCAGATATGTGGAGTAGCTGATGGCATCCGTCTGTCTCATGCACTGACAGAAAGGTGGGTAGACCTGGAGCTGAGCAAGACTAGACAGGCTCAAGCAATGCTGATGTTAAAGGAAACATTGTCACCAAGAAAGTGAATGTAATCTCTCTAATGGGGCCCTAAAAACCAATACAAAAATCAGAAAGAGATTCTAATCCTGGACATACACCACTATAGTGGCATCATTGAGCTGGCTTTAGCCTTACTACTGGCTAAGGCAAATAGGTTGATTTATCTCCAATGCCTTTTAAAATGAATGTGAATTTCCACTTCTGCAGACAAATTGTATAACACCTACTTTATATTTGTTACACGTTCCAATTCACATAGCATAACATTAAGAAGAACTCTGGGATTTTTAAAAATTCACCCCCCTAGTGAGCTCTTAACCCTTAGGTCCCGTTCACATTGAGCGGTTCGCAAATCGCACGTTTGTCGCGCGATTTGCATTTTGTGCGATATCGCGCAAATGCTTGCATTGAGCAAGCTTGAATCGCGGCTAAATCCGCTCCAAAAAGGGTCCTGCTGTAGCGACGCACGTCCCGCGACAGCAGGACCCTTTGCCCCCATTGAGAAGCATTGGAGAGCGATATCGCGCTGTAAATTGCCGCGATATCGTGGGAATTAACGTGCGATAAATCACTCAATGTGAACGGGGCCTTACAGTACAAGGGTAGCCCCACTGCAAACGTAAAGTACTCATTTTCTCTAGAGGAGAAAATAAAGAAGTAATACTCGCCCAATCCTCGGTCCCCCCTGGTTGCTTCTTCTCCCCCAAGTTCCAATGACCTAAGGACCCCTGACATCATCATGTTTAATACAGGTCCATTAGATGTGAGGACGCTGAGGAGGTAGCCCCACTTCAAGAGTTATTTTTTTTTAATTCTGGAGTTCTTAAAAAAAATAATTAAATTGCTGCTTATCTTTTTACTTGCTTTAAAATCCTACATAGCATTCCACTTCAGAGTAATGTTAAGGAAAAGTGTTTGGGGGTGATGTTTACCATAATTAACCTTGTTTGTACTGTGCTGCAGATCCCATTATCAGATGTAAACTAGATTTGAACACTGTCTGACTCCTAACAAAGGGTTAAAGATTTCAAGGCTTAAGCAATACATTGTATGTTAATGCACTTTGCCTCAGTTTGTCCCTTTTAATTGCACTTTGAAATTGCAGTAACAGACTGTAGCCACTGCTGTGCTGTGTTTGAAACTTCTGAACAGTTTGTGAACCCTGAGAAGTACAGTGTACCATTAACATTACTTTGTATTTACTCATTCATATGCAGATGAAAGAGGTGTCCTATAGAACAAAATGTATAGTTTTTATCTACATTAACATTAGGGGATCTATATACTGGATAAACAATTTGCAGGGCAAAGAGCCATGAACGTTGGTTTTAGGTGAATATTGCCAAAACAAATGTTCTTAAAATGTTCTTCTAACTAAATACTTATTTCCTTTGCTCCTCAGATCCATCTAGTGGCTAGAATCTATTATTACAACACACTACATTTAAACTGAGTAAAATATATTAAAAACATAATTTTTTTGGCATAAGTATTCACTTTCTATTCTCCTCAGCTCCATCTAGTGGACATAATGTTATATTGCAATGCACTACATTTGAACTGGAAAAAATATATTTAAAAGAATAGTTTTTGACATTTTTCAGCCCCCCCCAAAAAAAAAAAAGATATTCCCAGGACAAAGGTCCCTGTGAATTGTTTATAAGTAGACCCCCTAGCTGTTTTAAAACTAACACTGGTCAAAATAGAAAATATGCATCTTTTTTTGTCTTCAAATTGCATAGGGGAAAAAATTATTACCGCCAGACAGTGTTGTCAAAAGAAAGGCTTGTCTAAGTATTACTTATTTATTTTAAATAATGCCAAATCAATAGATCCAAAGCAGAAATTTTAAATTAGCTCTGGTCCATAAATAAGGGGTGTACAGGTATGGCAGCTGAAGTGGTTAAGCCCCCCCCCACCCATGCAGGTTACATGGCACAAGCACATAAATGAGAAACTAAGAAGTAGAAGTGACACTTATAACCCCATATTACAATGTGTTCAACTACTAGCATGAGGCTGGCGTGGGCTGTTAGGTCTGTGGCTGTGGACGGGGGGCCATAAGTTGGTCTACATCCTACGCAGAGGGGTGAAAGGTGGTCTAGGAATCCGACTGGAAGCCAGAGTATAAGGAAAGGATGGACACCGGCACTCCAAAGCAAGTTCAGTACGTGTTTATTAACGTACTAGTTGCAAGTAGAACACTCTAAACAACGTTTCGGGGTCTCACAAGATCCCCTTCATCAGGCAAACAAGTGATGGAAGGCAGAGTAGAGACACTGCTGAATTTCAGTTATCCCAACTCTGTTTAAATTTTATATAGAAAATATAGTATAATATATATTTTGCATCTTCATCTTGGGTACTATAATACCTTGTTGGCACTATCCGCGTCTGAACTAGCTAAGACAGTTCAATAAGCCATTTTGTCAGATTTAGAATCGCTGGCTAAGGCAGATAAATTAAATAATAACATTGGATATACAGCACTTCTAATCACAAAGTGCTGAGCCTATCCAGATGCTTCTAGGAAAATTGATGGCATTAGGCTTCCTTCCACAAGTTTACAAGAAACAATCTGTCATAAGAATCTGTTTTATGGCTCCCTCCACTCCAGCTTTTTCTTCCTATTTGCTAAGCTGAGATGTATACACTAGCAAGTTGAAAGGAGAAAACATGTAGTCAATAAAAGTAGCAAAAAAGTATATGCAGTATATCACTCATTGAGGAACACAGCACTGTATATTGTCACTTACAGGGAGATTGAAAACTAGGTTGTAAAAACAAATCAAAGGGCCAAATGTGGTATCCTAAAAAGGAAGAATGTTTTTCTTCAGTGCTGCTGGATCAAGATCCGTATGTGCAGGGCCGGCCTTAGGGGTGTGCGAGCCGTGCGGCCGCACAGGGCGCCATGGCAACAAGGGCGCCGTGCGGCCGTCACAGCTCATCCTGTGGGCGGCTTCTCTCCCCCTCTCCGCTGGCCATCCGACATGACAGCGCTCCCTCATTTTTATTTTTACTTTTCTAGATGCACTTACTTGAAAAAAGGGATCTGCATGACATCCTGACACTTTATTTTTATAGACTCTATTGTAGTTTGACATTTATTGTTTGCCTTCTGTTGTTTTATTTGATAAGAATACTTCTATTGTGCCGACAAGTTTAATACCTTTGAATAAAAGTTTTATTTTTATCACACTTTTTAATATGTTTCTTTGCGGCTTAACAAAATAGGAGTCTTTAAATGGTGCGGATATTGGGGAAAATGGGTGTGGGTACGGGGGTGTGGCCACTAAAGGGTGTGGCCACTGAGGGGCGCTGTAAAGCTTTCTCGCACAGGGCGCCTAAAGGCCTAAGGCCTGCCCTGCGTATGTGAAACTTCCTCAAGCAGCTGCTAGTCGTTTTAGGCTGGTTATCTCAAATCCTGGCAATCTTTTCAGTCAACCAATGAGTGATGGTCTGAAAATCAGGTATTCCACTGCAATGGCCTGGCACCTGAAGATTACAGCTGCATGCCTGGACAGTGCTTGCACTACACGGGTTTATGTATATGGTAAACTAAAGAGCCAAAATCTCTACTAAAGCGCTGGATTTCGTCTAAGCCATGTTGTGCCTTTGGGATATCTCCATTGTGGAGAAGCTTTGCGGCCTACTGCTCCGAGCTTCACATCTGGAAGTGAAAAGAGAAAACTCAGGATGAGGACCTTGGAGAGATTTAGCTGAATTCTTAATTGCAAAAAGTCCTCTCTAAACATATCTCCTCACCTGGAATATTTGGGAGTGATCCTTGAAACAAGGTCAACAAGAGTCTTTCTTCCCCAGGCAAAGCTTCTGAAGTTGTAAGCTCAGGTTGAGGAACTTCATACTCGGCACTTGTCTGCACTTTGTTGTTGTATGATGGTTTTGAGCCCTATGGTACCTTTCTTCGAAGTGATCCCTTTTGCACAGCATCAGACCCTCTTTCAAAGAGAGATTATCTGCAAATGGGACAAATTGCCTTTTTTCCTGGAAAGGTTCAGCTCTCAAGCAAAGGCATTGCTACAGTGTTAGTTCACAACACTGATACTGTCATTAGTGGAAATCTTTTCTTCCCCTGCAATGAAAGATTGTAGCTATGGATGGAACTCTCTCCACATGGGGCAGAGTGTTAGACCTTAGAAGCCCATGGGATCAGTACGGCTTCGCAATGTGTTCTCCCTCTGAGGCTTCTGCCATGGGCCATTAAGCTTTATGGCATCCATGTTATTCTTATAGCTCCAGATTTTCGCAGGAGGGCATGGTACATGGATCTGGCTCATCTTCTTACCTGCTGGATGGTCCAAACCTGTTCTTGCAAGTCCCCTTTTCCAAGGGTTCTATGGCATCCCCTGTGACCATTTTTAGATAAATCTATAAAACCAGATCTCAGGCCTATACTCCAAAGCACCGGAATCCTCCCTGCCATGTCATTGCTCATTGCATCTGGGTAATAAGTGCTTTTTCGGCTGTCCATCGTTAGATTTCTGTGTCCCAAATTTTCAAGTCAAGCAACTTGGTCTTCCGTCCAACAATGCATTTTATAAGGTGGATGCGGCTGCATTAGCAGGTTACTGCGTTTTGCAGTGGGGGC
>NW_017306703.1:746342-756349 GCF_000935625.1 Nanorana parkeri
TTGGCGTGGGGGCCCCCCCCCACCACAAAACACAGTCCCCTGCCAATGGCTGACAGGATTGAGGTTGGTGCATATGTGTCACCTAGGTTTCCTACATATATAGTGAAGGGCTACAGGGTTTATAGCCGATTTTAAGAAAACAAACTTTTTATGTTCTCAAAATCTCAAGTTCTGTTCTGGGTCCTGGAGTTCAGAGGCTTTGTAGAGCTTTGGGTGGGATTAAGCCTCCATTTCTAGGTACACATCTTACCTGGTAGTCATATCTCATTATTAGTCTCACTGCCCACAGGCCTTTATATATGCAAGCCAACTGTTGCTCAGGGCTTTCTCACTCTCTCTCTTGCTCTCTGTTGTGAGACCCTGCTGCTGGGTGAAATGGCTGACAGAACACTTAAAAAAGGAAAAAAAAAAAAACAGTTCTTTCCAACTGTAATTGTATTATCTTACAGTTGCATCCTCTTGTCTCTGAAGCATTGAAATGAGGAAAAGAACTGTTTCAGGTTTCAAGAAAACTATTTCCTACAGCAGTTTAAACACAATATATTAGTGCAGACAATGAGAAATGGCACTTTGGAGGGATGCCTAGTTCAATTAAACAGCATCAGAGGCCTGGTATCTCCAAGCAGGCAGATGTTGTCTAATGATCAGCAGTTCTCTAGTATGGTGCAGCAGGTTTGGAACATATCAGGAACTCTTGGATGGCTACATTTGTTACATTGCAGTAGTGAGATTAATGCAAGGTTGAACCTTTGTAGATTGGCATAAACAATACAAAAACAAATGAAGACTGGACTGCATAACTGATGACTGTGTATCATCCTGTTGTACTTTGGTTTTTCATCATACAATACAAGAGCACACATATCTGACTTTTGCTGTTAAAATTTTTACCAACAGGTCTGTGAGGCCTCGTCTTACATTATACATCAGTGCAGAATCTATGGGAAAGAATCAAAATGAGGCTGATTCAAGCCAGACAGGTAGGCTTAGCAAAGAAAATGTCAAGTTGGCTATATCTATGGGCAATTTCAATCACTTTAAAACTACCTAAGCACATAATATCAGTTATACCAACCTTAAAGGCCCATTCACACTTATGTAAGGCATGGTAATACATGTCATGAGTGTTGGTGTGCTGCGGTGCCATTCATTATAAAATAGCACCCTAATTCACCTCTGTAACAGTGCACTAAAATGCACAGTAATGCAGTAATATGCATTGTAGCTTACTGCATACAAAAAATACTGCAGGTACGATTTTAGAGTCAATTGTGGTGGTTAGGTTGCCCATTCAAACAAATAGGCTGACTTAACGCAACAAATGTTTACAAGAGTGCTTTAACGCACCACAATGGCCCTGAGTGTTGTTAATGGGCCCTAAACTCTGCCAGAGCAGGATCACCCAGGTATTATTTTAATGAAAGCTTCAGCTTTAAAATATTGAAAATTACTTTTGAAATTACATTAAATTATATTTTAGTGATTGCATCTTTATTTCTGACAGCGCTGTATCAAGAGATCTATCTGGAAAACGCAACTGTAGCAGAGTTGACCAATAAGCTGGCTGACCTTTTCAGTGTGCCAGCCAATCACATACTGCGTATCTCCAGAACAGGCCCCCACGGGATCCATATTCTGCTCAGTGACACAGTAAGTAATTGCTCTAGAATCGATGATAGGTCACAATGGGGGGCATTTTTTTTTAAACTAAGGGATTTGATATTGACTCTGGTTAGCATGGTACTAAATGGGAAAAACTCTTATGCATTAGTCTACAATATGGTCCCTGTCCATAATGGTGTCATGAATGTGTAAAACTGAAAAATAAATAGTACATTGGACATGAAAATGTTCACTCTAAACATTCCCAAAATTGAATGATTTTTGGGAACTTAACCCCTTAAGGACCAATGACTGAATTCTTCCATCATGGTTGTCCATGCCATAAGGACCATAAGGAATAGTTCCGTCATGGGTCCATAAGAGTATATATGCAAATGACACATCAAAGTCCTTTACAAAACGGTATATATGTGTTGGTGCAATAAATATGAGAGATGAAAATTGCGGTTGAACACACACAGCACAAATTGCTTTGGTCCTTAACTGAAATACAAGCATCTGAAGCTTGGTCCTTAAGGGACCAGTGGTGGCATGTTCCCTTTATTGATCTGCCATAATATAAAACGAATATATAACTGGTTAGCCCAGCTGCAAGAGACCCCATTGCTATGACCATGTGTGTAAATCCAACCACTCAGGTCTTCAAGTGTTCTGAACTGTCAGTGAATGATGCCAAGCCAACACTGAAACCTTCATTTTGGATAAGGATGAACGATAAAAGTAACAGAAAACAAAACCTTAAAAATAATTCACAATGTAACTAGCCTCCATTTAAAGAAATTCAGTTTCTATGTCCTCAGTAATATACTCAATGTGGTGCCATCTGAGGCCTTCCAGAGCTGTTAAGCCTTCCTAGTGTCTGAGGCAAAACACAGCACTGGCAGAAAGCCATTTTTTCTCTGCATATTAAAATCAGTGGAGACTTCAAGGGTGCAAATTCTATCAACTGCCACTTATCTGAGAAAAACTTCCCGCGTTTCCTCAGCCTGTAGATTAGAATAAACATGAGTATTTCCTAATGTAATGCAAATGAGCTTGGTCTTCTGATAGATATATTTGCCTTCCCCGCAGATGGTGAGAAATATGCCAGATGAATTCTGCTTTACTGCTTCACTGCAAAAATGTAAGTATTCATTCCATCTGGTGCTGAACGCTTTTTTCTCCTCAGTATACACTCAAGAGGGAAACGGGTTTGACATACATGATAAAACTCCCAGTTTAACTCAAAATATACCCCAGTGGCTGATGGAAACCGGGATACATCAAAGACTTAAAATGCTCAATGCAAACAAAGCAGTGGGTCCGGATAACCTGCACCCCAAGGTACTTAAGGAATTAAGCCAGGTTATAACTAGACCATTAATCCTCATTTTTAAGGACTCCTTAATGACTGGTAGGATCCCCAGTGATTGGCGGAGGGCTACGGTAGTCCCAATATTCAAAAAGGGGGCAAGGTGCCAACCTGGGAACTATAGGCCGGTCAGTCTAACATCGGTAGTTTGTAAAATGCTAGAGGGCATAATAAAGGATTATCTGGTAGAATTTGTTCAGGAAAACGGGATAGTTAATGACAATCAGCATGGGTTCAGGAAAGACCGTTCCTGCCTAACTAACTTGCTAACTTTTTATGAGGGGGTGAGTAGAGATATGGATGGAGGGAGGCCGGTAGATGTGGTATATCTGGATTTCACAAAGGCTTTTGATGCGGTACCACACAAACGCTTACTTCACAAGCTGAGAGCTATGGGCATAGATGAGGTGGTGTGTACGTGGATAGAGAACTGGCTACGGGAACGGGTCCAGAGGGTATCTGTAAATGGCACCTTTTCAGAGTGGGCTAGTGTAATGAGCGGTGTGCCTCAGAGTTCTGTGCTGGGTCCCATATTGTTTAACTTATTAATTAATGACATCGGGGAAGGTGTTAACAGCAGTATTTCCGTGTTTGCAGATGACACCAAAATAGGGAGGGTAATAGACACGGACTTAGACACTATAACATTACAGGAGGACCTGGATAAAATAGGGGAGTGGGCATTAATGTGGCAGATGAGGTTTAATGTCGATAAATGCAAAGTAATGCACTTTGGAATTAAAAATAAACAAATGGGTTATACAATTATGGGTATGCCGCTGGGGAAGTCAGAAATGGAGAAGGATTTGGGGGTCATTGTAGACCACAAACTGAAAGGTAGTTTGCAGTGCCAGGCTGCTGTAAACAAAGCTAGCAGGGTCTTGGCTAGCAGGGTTTTGTCCTGTATTAAAAAGGGTCAAGTCTATAATTTTGCCACTTATAGATCATTGGTTAGACCTCATCTGGAGTACGCGGTCCAGTTCTGGTCACCAGTACTAAGAAAAGATGTCCTTGAGTTGAAAAAAGTCCAGCGGACGGCAACCAAACTAATTAGGGGTATGCAGGACAAGAGCTACGAGACAAGGCTACTAAATTTAAACATGTTCACATTAGAGGTGAGGAGATTAAGGGGGGATATGATCTCCATGTACAAAATGTTCAATGGTGGTAGCAACATTAGCGATAAACTGTTTAAAATTAACTCCATTACAAAAACTAGAGGCCACCACCTAAAATTGGTGGAAAGAAAATTCCAGCACAAGGGGCGAAGGGGGTTCTTCACAGTAAGATCAGTTAGGGTCTGGAACTCACTGCCACAGGCGGTGATTTCAGCAAATAATGTGGAATTGTTCAAGAAACTTTTGGATGATTTCTTAAGGGACCGTAATATACAGGGGTACGGGTACTCCTAGAATGAGATCCTAATAGGTTGGACTTGATGGACTAATGTCTTTATTCAACCTCAAACACTATGTAACTATCTGGGATGAAGATTATGTGACATTGTGATTTGTTTCCATATTAAAGCACTTATTATCAGTAAGGTCTGAATGGCACCCCAACGCACCATGCCAATGGGAGTGTGTTTTGTTGCAATGTGCTGCCATAAATACTACATGGTGCATGGTTACTGGTGCGTAAGGCAGCCTATTCAAATGAATGCGCTGCCTTAATGTACCGCATACAAACTTGAGTCATAACACACATGTGCTAATGGAGCAAAATAGTGTAAATGGGCCCTTAAAGTGTATGTACAGCCAAAACTTTACTCTTAGTTTTGGATAGAGTGGGGACAATTTTGTTTTTTTTACTACTATCCAAGCTCCATTAGAGAGGTTTACCCTCATTTCCTGCCCTGATGCCAAACCTTTTACCAGACAGGAACTGGGGAGACGCTCCATCAGCAACACAAACAGTAATAAAAATGTGTTCTTTAGTAAAAATTTACTAAACATTTTTTTGGCATGACATACAGTTTATTGGTGTATCTCAGGGGTTGCTAAACTTCGGCCCTCCAGCTGTTGTAAAACTACAAGTTCCATGAGGCATTGCAAGCTGCTAACAGCAACAGGCATGACTACCAAAGGGAGGTGCATGATGGGATTTGCAGTGTCACCACAGCTGGAGGGCTTACGTTTGGCTACCCCTGAATCTTATGAACAATGCACATGGAATATTCCAGAGTATTAATTTGCCATCTTTATCTTTTGTCTGCACAGTGCAAAATCCAGAGGGATATCACTGCATCCTGAAGTAATCCTCAAGTGAAACGTCTCTTCTACACTGGATATTAACAAATAAAATATGCTGCAACACAGCAGACATTATGAGGCCTAAGAAATGGAGTGGAATGGCACAGCAAGGAATACACCTCAAGCATGTTGCTGAACCATTCCCTATGCAAACATTAGCACTGGTGCTATGTGGATGACCCTGCCTTGCAGACTAAGGATAGCCTCTCACAAGCCTAGTCACATAAAACCAAGCATATGATTAAAATGGTTAGGCAGATGTTACATATCATATTTATATGTGGTTCTCTCTAGGTGAGATGAAATGTACTGCAGGAAATTGCATTTCAAGTCCAAATCTAATTCTTTCCGATGTGGCTGGTTCACATGTATGAGCTGTAGTTTAGTGTGTTTATACTGTAAGAGCCCATTCACATCTACTTGTGTGCGTTACCACACGTGCACATGTGTGAAAGGGCCTCAAAGCCAGAGATCAAGTCATCTCGGTGTCCTGACTAAATACGAAAGGTAGGGATTTGAATATAATTTCAGCTGACTATATCTGGGCCCCATTTTAATCTGAATTTATTTTCATCATGTCTTTAGTTTAAACTGGTTTGTGACAGATTTGTGAGACACATTGATCTACATTGCCACATGAAGGAAGCGGCCTTTATGTTTTGTAGCTGTGTATATAAATATTTCTAATAAAATCTTTTCTTACAAAAGTATCAGTACAATTCTGTGTGGGCTTTTTTTTATGTAGTCATCATGGTCATACAAGTAAGGTAAATATCACGCCTGCGATCCTGTTAGGAACACTATGCAGAACACGGCAGGGCAGAGAAATTCTTACCCGTTTATACAGGTCGCTACCTCACTGGCTGGATTAGCGAGACAGCATTCTCTCGCTGGTGAGCGACATACTGCAGCATTTCCATCAGTGAGGGAGCAACGTCTCACTCATCCAGCCAGCCAGGGAGTGTCCTGTGTAAATGGGGTTTTCTCTTCTCAGCATAGATATCCCATACCTCCTAGAAAGAGGGACACCCTAGACCCCTTTCAAATGGGCTTTCCGATCAGGTATACCTGTCAGTAGCCTCTTATCAAAAGGCCAATGTTAGTGTATAGGCAGATCTAAACTGACATGGATCCAATTATAGACAATTACCTCCATCTAGGTCAGAAAACAAAACAGAGTTCTGTGTTGGCCAACCTGATCGTGACGGATAGGGGGTAAAGGATCCAGAAAGGGTCCTTATATTACAAAGTATATGATCAAAGGACAACATCCCCTGTCACGCGTCCAGTGATGTGAATTACATACAATAGTACTCAATAAGTGAGTTAAACCCACAATACCACTTATTTTCCTTTATACGGGCCTTGTTAAAAGAACAAATGCAATAACTGAGAGGTTAGATATCAGACTAAAAAGGAGGCACATCCGAGGAAGAAAGAGGGACACAGAGGGTTTTGGTTTTAAAAGAGAGACAGTTCCTCCAAATGAGGGACAGTTGGGAGGTATGATATCCTGTATTTACATAGTAGGTAAGGTTGAATAAAGACCCATCTAATAAAGGGTCCATCTAGTTGAACCTATGTGTGTAGGTGATTGTGTGTCTGTATTTATATGGCTCTAACACTGCCCATATTTTTGTATATGAAGTGAAATAAGAAACTCATCAAGACGTTTCTTGAATTTATCAACGCTCTCAGCAGAAGAATTCCACAATTTTACTACTCGCAGTAAAAAAAAAAAAAACCCTTTCCTCCAACCTCCTGTTGTGTCCGTGTGTTCTCAATACAGTTTTCGGATAAAACAGTTTGTTCCCTATATTGTGGTCCCCATTGATGATTATGTAGACTGCAATAAGGTCCCTTCTTAATTGCCTCTTTTCTAAGGTGAATACGTTTAATTGCTGAAGACGGTTCTATATAACTCAGGCCTTTTATCCCTTTAATTAAAAGAGAACTATGGGGTGTTTTTCCCCCATAGTTCTCAAGAGTCACGGGAGGAAAATACTAGCGTCCTCCCATGACCAAAAGCTCAGTATATCGCAAGCTACAGTTCGCGGTATACTGAGACCGGCACAGCCGGGACGGATCCCGACATTACTGTTGAGATCCACCCAGCTGCCTGAGGGACAGCTAGCTCTGCCTATCTAGAGGCAGAGACAGCTGTACCCACCCCCTCCCGTTCCTCCAGTCAGCGCTGGAGGATCGGAGCAGGGAGGGGGGCATCCCTGCAGGGAGCCGTGACAGACATGGCTCTCTGCAGGGAGATGATGGAGAAGTGAGTGAGCGACGGTATGTGTTCGCTCACTTCCCGATCTATTGAGCCGGCGTGTGACAGTTTCATTGTCACACGTCGGCTCGAACTATGAGGATGAGTGATTTTCACTCACCTCATAGTTCTCCTTTAATTTTGTAGCCCTTCGCTGAACTCTCTCCAGCTGGAGGACATCTTTCCTGAGAGTTGGCGGTCAAAACTGCACCGCATACTCAAGTTGGGGCCGAACCAGTGATTTATAAACTGGAAGTATTACTATTTTCTCCCTTGCTACAATCCCTCTTTTAATGCACACCAATATCTTTTTTGCTTTGCTGGCTGCTGCTTGGCAATGCTTACTATTGCCAAATCTGTGATCTATTTACACATGTCCATTATAATGCAGCAAAACTCATGTATGTCAAGTAGAAAAATGCATATCAGGTAGAAATCCCATTCTTCCCTGTGTAGCTGGTCCAAATTTATGCACTGCAGTTTAGTGTGGAAACTATCGAGTGTTGCATATGTGAATCCAGCCTAAGGATTTCAGCCACAAGAAAGTAATACAGTAAAATCACAGTTATCCGATACCCATGGGGATCGGTAGATAGTAAAGCTATTGTACCTGCCCACTGAGCAGAGGAGCAGACCTAAAAGAGAGGAAGTTCTCTCTCAGGTCCACTTAGCTGCCCGCTGTAGATCCTTCATTCACAGCACGCTTGTAGTATGCTTATGATCACAAAAGCATTCTCATACATCTTTCCTGCAATGCAGTGGAAAATAGATCCCAGCAGAAACAGGCAGTTAGAAGAACTCCCTCTATATCACTGTCTAACTGGAAGCACACAATATATGCTGCGAGCCACTTTCAATTACAGGTGCATTCTCTGGTTTACTGTAGATAACATTCACACAGTAATATACTGCAAGTAGATGGCAGGAAGAAAATAGTGCAGACCTGGATACAAGTAATCCAATTTTGTTTTAGTATACTTTCAAACTTGTTAAAACGGCTTATCAGTTTACATTCCTGATCTAGGTTTCACCCTGCCAGCTATCCCTGATCTGCTTCCTTCAAATCTTCTTTGATGCTCTGAGCTGGCATGCGTGTATCCATATCTTTCCATCCCACCCAAACTCTCACCTTTGACTGAGGGCATCCTTTTTTTTAATAAAGATTGATATGGCCACCAAGCCACCAGATATTGGGAAGACATCTCGATTTAGAAACACTCTGCATGATATTGATTCTTGCAGCAGAGGAAGTTGCACGTACATTCTGCTTCCATGGATAGAGCAGAATGTACTTCTCTGAGCTAATGTCCACAGCCACCCTCTGAAAGGGCTCCTTAATGATGGGCATTGGACGGAAGGGGGCCTTGTGGTGATCTCCGGGTCGCCCCTTTCTCCCTTTGTCACGCACTGTAAGCTCTTCCGCTTTCTGTATCCTCCCTTATACCCTAATAGACTGTAAGCTCTTCCGCAGCCTCCTTTATACTCTAAAAGAGTGCAAGTTTTTCTGCCTTCTGTATCCCTTCCTCATACCTTAATAGATTGCAAGCTCTTCTAACTTCTGTATCCTCCTTTGTCCCCTAATAGATTTCTACCAGTATCTCACTCCTACAGTGGTGGCAAAAGGGGTCAGGGATGTGACACTATGGGATAAAAAGCACTGTTTGACAGTCAGTTTACCAAGGACAGCTAAAGAGATATTGAAAAGGGATGCCATGTAATGACCATCTCCCCTCCGGAACTTGTTCCACATGGTCCTTCTGATAGGGTTGGACAGGACTGCCATCTTACCTGGAATATGAATAATCTCTACTGAAGTGTCACAGATATAGTTAATGGTTTTAGTGTGTACCAGAAGATAATCTAATATCTCTTTGCATGTAATTCCAGTTAAAGCTGGACATACAGCAGCAGAATATTGAAAAAAAATTGTTTTTGGAACATTTGTTCGATTTTCTAATTGCTAAAAAGGTTACATTGACTATCATCTCCTACCGCAGTGTCCCCCAAAAAATCAAAGGAGTACGATGGAAAATATCTTTCCAACAAATTCAAACAGTGATTTGTTTTTTGCATTTGAGAAACTGCATTCATTTCAAAAACCAAATTAAATTTTGAATGACATTTGCCAAGTCTCTGATGGCATTATCGAATGTTCTGTTGAGATTTTTGTCTACGTTTAGAATCTGACTACTTTTCCATTGGACCTATATGTGCACCTACTGTATGTCTTCAAACATAAGCAAGTATTTTTTTAAATCTTGCAGACCTGAAATCAACTATATAAAAATGCTAAATATTTTTTCCATGGATTTTTTTTATTGAAGGAAATTGGCACAATACAAAAAGGTAGAAAACCATACAACAAAGGGAGAAAAGAGGTATGCATACATGACACAGGCACTAGTGGTACAATGGAATAGATTTGTGGGTCCCTTTATAAGGAAGGTTACAATCTTGTTTAACCGAAAATACTAAGTAAATAAACACAAAGTTTACAGTATGTTTTCATTATTCA
>NW_017306703.1:756392-775076 GCF_000935625.1 Nanorana parkeri
CTAGATAGTGGCTTCACTCCTCTATGGTCAACGATGGCCTGGTTCATCATCTAGGTCTATGGCACCAAGGGTCCCTGCAAGATTTTCTGTGTATTGCCATGGTGTTTTGAAAAACAAAAAACACGCTCTTTCATATGAGGTTTGGGAAGTTTCGAATCATAAAGGGCGTCCATGTTCTAAAGAACATTTGGGCCTTGTCTGGTTTGTGTTTTTCCTTGTCTAATTTATATATGTGCAAAATCCTTTAACCACTTGCCGTCCGCCCGTTGTAAAAAAACGGACGGACGGCACTGCAGCATTGGTGGGTTGCCGTCTCCAGACAGCATTTTTTTTCTGCGGGCGCGCACGGGCAGAAAAGACCCGACCAATGCACCAATCCGTTACCGGGTGTTTCACTATGGAGCCGCCGATCGTCTATATGTGCTCATCCCCACCCCCACTTTTACGCAGATATAAACGTAAATACGCGTCCGGTGCACCAGCGCGCGAAAACGGCAAATGCGCTACACGTTACATATCGCCGCGAACGTCGCAGTGTGAGCAATCATTCTAGGGCTATCAATCACTGATAACACTAAACTGATGAGCGGTAAAAGCATTTAAAGCGTTGCCTATGGCCAATTTTGGGTATTATCGTTTTTTTGAGGTTTCGCGCGCGCACGCAATTTTAAGGCTTGACATGTTTGGTGTCTTTTTACCCGACGTGACCCCGTCTTTTATATTTTACCAAAAAATTGGGTAATAATAAATGTTTTATCATTTAATATAGGGGAAACTGTTTTTTTTTAAATTTATTTTGGTAATTTTTCCTTAATATAGTAAAAAATAAAACCCCCAGTGGTGAATAAATACCACCAAAAGAAAGCTCTATCTGTCCCTAAAAAATGGTATAAAATTCATTTCAGTACAGCGTTGCATGACGGAATAAATGTCAGTCAAAGTACCGCAGCGCTGAATACTGAAAAATGGCCTGGATGGGAAGGGGGTTTAACACCGCGGATGTCAACTGGTTAAAGAGTGTAAAGATTACACTGGTTCTGGGGACGTATTGAGGGTTGACTTGACAGTTATTTCAAACAGGGTGAGCATGAGACAGACTGTATTTTTCTTGACCTGTAACGTCTTCTAAAAAAGTGTTTTGCCAAAAGCTTTGGATAAACAGGCACTGCTAGAGAATGCTCTACTAAAGGGAAACAAGAGAGGCAACAATAGGCACCCCTGACGGGTGTCTTTGTGTAAAGGGATTTGGAGAGACTATGTGCCTGCCATGCAAATCCTGGCTTTGGCAGATGAGTAGGTTTATTATACCTAGGAAAGAGCTGGCAAAGCCTATGTATGTCAGAACCTTTTTCAGTCACAGACAACTGATGCAATTGAAGGCTTTCTCCATGTTCAGAGCCTAAATTGCCCCCTATGGGAGAAAGCCCCCAACATCCTATAATGTTTTAGGCCCAACAGGAGTTTTCTAATATTACAAAACCGCACCCGCCCTAACACAAACCCAGCCTGAGATGGCTTAATCAGCTTTGGCAAGAGGTCATCAAGCCTATCAGGCAAATTTTTAGAAAAATATTTTATGTCTTGGTTAATAAGAGAGATGGGCCGATATGCTGCCAGATCTAGGGAGTCTTTAGCTTATTTGTGGAGATCCTTCATAAAAGGCCTCTCTCCCTGTTGGAGGATAATTTTTTGAGTGAGGATATGATTATATAGTACCTGAAGAGGCTCCCAGATCACATCTTTGACCATTGTTTAGAATTGGTTAGGTTATCAGGACCCTTGCCATTAGCTATTGCAGAGCAAGAGATCTCTGGCAACACCTCCTCTACTGTATTGAGAGCATTGAGGTATTGACGGTCTGCGATAGTCAAAGAAAGCAAAGGCAAATGAGCCAGGTAGGCATTACCTCCATTTGGATCAGTAAAATCGGCTGAGTACAGGGTGTTGTAACATTGTGCACATACAGAAGCAGTATTATTGGGGATATTTTTTTTGTTTGTAAATTCTTTATTTTCAAATCTTTCAATTTTGAATACAAAGAAACAGCAGTACAAAGTACAAAGACGAGACCACATACAAAAAGATAATGACCATACAAGTAGACAAAAGATAATAAGTCAGCAGCAACATTAAAAGACTAGGAGGCAGTATAACCCTAAGACTTAAAGATGACACAAAATCCCAGTCATGTAGTCTGTAAGCTGCACCCAATTGAAGTCCTGGGTTATCCAGAAAAAGAACTGCAATTGGAAGCAAAAGAAGAAGAGGCAGAAAGAGAAAAAAAGGATAGAGAGTAGCAGAAGAATAAAAAGGGAAAAGGCGAATAGAGGAAGAAAGAACAAAGACAGCAGAGAGAGAACAGGAGAACCTCCTCCCCTCACCATGCTCAGCCCCGAAACCCACCGAATAGTCAGGGGCAGCATGCGCTTCCAAGAGGGAGAGTGCCAATCCACAAAATTGCCCAGTGTACACCAGCGCCCAACCCGAGTTTCCACCTCTATTGTGATCCCAGCAGGTCACTATAGTCAGAGGAGGTCATGAATTCAGTCCAATAAAACAAGGTGTGATTGAACTGAGCCTCTCTATGCCAAAAGGTCCTCCATCTGATAAATTTCCATAATCCTTGACAACCATAACACAATGGGGGGGCTGAGGTAGATTTCCAATATACAGGTATGCATGCTTTAGCAGTGTTAAGTAAATGTATAAGCAGTGATTTCTTATAGCTTTTCATGGACATCAGAGCCAGATGTAGAAGATACGCTGCCGGGCCATTACCTAGAATGACCCTTCAATTGTTCACAAACGGAAGCAACCCTGTATCAGGGATCATATTGACAGCACTCTGTGCATTCCTGAGAGCCATTATGTGATGAGACTGGTGCTGACCCCTTGCCAAGTTAGCCAATATCCTGGCAGACTTAGTTCCAGACTTTAAAAAATGTACATCTTTTAATGATCTAACATATCAATCATATTTTTCCATCCACAAATCACAAATCTGTTAGGCATTAATCCAGGTGGAACCATTCTGGTGGGACATGTTCTGTTTATACATGGTATATGCATTTCTAGCTGTTGCTGGCCAACAGTACTGTGCAAAGGTTTTAGGCAGGTGTGAAAAAATGCTGTAAAGTAAGAATGCTTTCAGAAATAACATGTTAGTAGATTATTGTTATCAATTTACAAAAATGAAAAGTAAATGAACAGAAGAGAAATCCAAATCAAATCAATATTTGGTGTGACCACCCTTTGCCTTCAAAACAGCATCAATTCTTCTAGGTACACTTGCACTTTTGAAGGCACTCAGCAGGTAGGTTGTTCCAAACATCTTGGAGAACTAACCACTGATCTTCTGTGGATGTAGGCTGCCCAATATCCTTCTGTCTCTACATGTAATCCCAGACAGACTTGATGACATCGGGGCTCTGTGGGGGCCAATCCATCACTTTCAGGACTCCTTGTTCTTCTTTACCCCGAAGATAGTTCTTAAATGACATTGACTGTATGATCGAGTGTAGGGGGAAAGGCATTTTGAAACATATAGATGGAGGGGAAATATATGGTGTTCTTTTCCACCAAGCAGTTTCGGACCCTAGCAGAGTTAGGAAAGAACATTGTAGAGGGTGGGTCTATTTGTCAATACCAGGATATCAGCATAGTGATCATTTGACAGCAACCTGTCAGTGCAGTCGTCAGTAATTGGCTGCTGTCTCAAGCGCATAGAGTTCATATAGAAAAAAAAGGGGTCTTACTACTTTTCTGGCTTGTTTGAATGAACAGGAGGCAAGACCGTATGAATGGACAGGTTCCGCACTGCAGAAGAGGAATCTGAGCAGACAAATTTGACCGCAACACTGGCATGAAAACCATCGAGGTGACAAACTCCTTAGCTTCAGCTGGGTCTGTGAAGGCTTGCTTGTTCGTCCACTGTGTAATAAGGTGGAGGACAGCTAGCTTAATCTATTTACCAATTGCTGACAGACACCAGCAAATCCTTGTGGTGTTTGGTCACCGCAGCCTTGTAGTCCAGGAGACCAGCTTTATGTGGCCTTGTAAAATCAGGTGTTGCCAGCTCTTTAAACTTGTAGGATTTTAGTTTTCTTGGTAAAGTACAAGACACAAATAATGATAGGGCTTGGAGCAGTGCGATCTGGGCTTCAGCGGCCCCATTCTTTAAGCTCTTTCAACTTTAAAGGGGTCTAAAGCCTCCGGAATATTTTACAGCAGAATTATTTCTTCTCAAGTGGTTCTTGTGATCTTTGAGTTTCTTCACCATTGTCCTGTGGCTTTTTGGGGGGGATTGAAAGCGGGACTGGGAAGTGGCATGCGAGTCCCCCAGCATAAGGAGCGATCCATACAAGAAGCCTTCATACAAGAGCCTCCTTACAAGAAGAGATCACTTCTTGTATGGAAGCAGTAAGTTTTGGTTTCAACTGCTAGGCCACCTCATTAGCTAGCTGTTTATAGTCCAATCGCTGGCAAAATTTGGACCTTGATTGTGACCACTTCAGATGCACCTATTACATCAGTTACTTGTTCATCAAGGGAAGGGAAGTAAGGTGCCCGGTGGTGGCTTGGTTTCTGGGGGCACAGTTCGCAAGACAGAGCTAATATGCTTTGCTTCTTCTTACACTTCTTCTTCTGGGTGCTGGAAATCTAAATATTTTTTCAATCTCAGCATAAAAATAAATATATCTGTACCATTATTCTCTGTTAATCATGTAAGGATATGGTTTTTCCATGTATAGAGAAGTCGGTCTTCATTTCTCTCCAAGCCCTTGTACATTTGGTCCTCCATTGAAAAGGGAGCCATTAACAAACGAAGGCCAGTGTCAGCATGAATGTAGAGATGATTTGAGGCTCTACAGCTAAGCGATACACAAATAAGTTATATTTTTGTTTATAGGGTATTTGAACTAATTTTTAAGATTTAACTCCTGAATTTAGTGTCACTTCCAGGCTCCATCTATATTTTTTCAATTTCTTACCACTAGAGGAATCTCTTTTCATTTATATCTACATTAACTGCCTCCCGGTCAGCCGTTCTAAAAATACAGCCAGCCGGGAGCTTCCTAGATCTGCTGCGGGCGTATTTAAACATCCTGCCTGGACCACCTACTTACGCGCGAGCGGCAAACTGCTTCAATTTAAAAAAACAGGCAGCAATGCCTGCTTACATACAAGCGATCCGCAAGCTATAGAGCCGGTGGGTCACTTGTATAAGGTGTCGGTCATGTCCCCCTTCCCCTCCCAGGCTCCGCTGTGCCCGGTGCAAGCCTGGGACCAGCATAGTGGCTCTGTGACAGGGGATGAGAGGGAGATCGGTACATGATCTCCCTCCTGTCCCCTCTCCGCTGTCAGAATGCAGAAGTGATGTATATTAAGTGATGTATATTACATCACTTCCGTATTCTTGTGTCACTCTCCAGCTTCAGAAGCTGGAGAAATCGGATGAAGCAGCTTCTTTGGGGGGTCCGAGGTGGCAGGGGTCTTGGAGACCCCTGATGTCTCCATAAAGAGCCCCCTATATGATAGCAACAAAGTTAAGTGAAACAAAAAATAGGAAAAAAAATTAAAGTTTCAAATTTTTTTTAAACTTACACATGAAAAAGAATAAGAAAACCTACAAAAATGTTTTTAAAGTCCCCACCCATGCATACACGCATGCACCCATTACACAGTACATATTACATATCGCCACGAACGTCGCAGTGAGAGCAATAATTCTAGGGCCATTATTCATTGATAACACTAAACTGATGAGCGGTACAAGCTTTTAAAGTAGTAGTTTTTTGCGATTTCGCGGGTGCGCACAAATTTTAAGGCTTGACATGTTTGGTGTCTATTTACCAGACGTGACCCTGTCTTTCATATTTTACCAAAAAATTGGGTAACAATAATTGTTTCCTAACAATGTAAAAAAAAATTTCAGTAATTTTTCCTTTCTAGTAAAAAATAAAAATCCCAGTGATGATTAAATACCACCAAAAGAAAACTGTTACCAAAAAATGGTATAAAATTATTTTCAGTACAGCGTTGCATGACAGAATAAATGTCAAAGTACTGCAGCGCTGAATACTGAAAAATGGCCTGGCCAGGAAGGGGGTGTAAACACCTGGTCAGCAAATGGTTAAAGGGTATCTATGGTCAAAAATTAAAAAAATAAATCTATTTCTATATTGAATTTCCATAAGCTCTATCCCACTCCTAATAACCATATTGATCTAGAAGTTTGAAAACTTACTTATTGAAGATTCCCATAGGATGTACCCCAACGAGCCATAACATTATGGCAACCTGCCTAATATTGAGTAGGTCCCCTTTTGCCATTGAGGCATGGTCTCCAATAGACCTCTGAAGGTATGCTGTGTTATCTGGCACCAAGCCGTAAATAGCAGATCCTTTAAGTCCTGTTAATTGCAAGGTGGGGCATCCATGAATTGGACTTGTTTTTTCTAGCACATCCCAGATGCTCAACTTGTTTTCGATCTAGAAAATTTTGAGGCCAAATCAATGTTTTGACAACAGTATACTGATTGTGTTGCTGACTGTAACTGTCTTTTGAGCACTAGATGGCGCTGTAGTGCAATGTTAGCCTATGCTACCGTAGTTTTCTATATGCTTACTTGTCTATGATATACAGGAAGTTCTATCTGTATATATGTTTCCTGTTTGATGCTGTTTTCTAATGTAATGTCCTTGTAAGCAAGTAAAACTAAATTTAGCATTCCTTAAGAACGCAGTGTTTCATCTAAACACATAACCAACAATCAACACCTTTAACTCGCTGTCAAACCATTCTTCCAGTGCGACAGGTCACATTATCCTGCAGAAACAGGCCACTGCCATCAGGGAATACCGGTTCCATAAAGGAGTGTAGTTGGTTAGGAACAATGGTTAGGGAAGTGGTATGTAAAAAAAGTAACATCCACATGAATGACAGGACCCAAGGTTTCCCAGCAGAACATTGCCCAAAGCATCACACTGCCTCTGCTGGCTTGCCTTCTTCCCATGGTACATCCTGGTGCCATCTTTTCCCCAGGTAGGCAACACACATGCACCCAGCCATCCACATGATGTAAAAGAAAATGTGATTCATCAGACCAGGCCACCTTCTTCTATTGCTCTGGGGTTATGCAGACCCATACGCAACAAACTGTGATGCACTGTGTGTTCCACCACCTGTCAGAACCAACATTACCTTTTTCAGCAATATGAGCTACAGTAACTCTTCTATGGGTCTGGACTACATGGTCCAGCCTTCACTCCCCATTTGCATCAGTGAGCCTTGGCTACCGATGACCCTGTCACCGGTTTTTCTCCCTAGGACCACTTTTGGTTAGTCCTGACCAATTGCCCAGTCATCCCAATTTGGCCCTTGCCAAAGTCGATCAAATCCTTACGCTTGCCCATTTTTTCTGCATCCAACACATCAACTTCAGGGACAAAATGTTCGCTTGCTGCCCACTTCCAGGTGTCATTGTATCGAGATGTCGAATGTTATTCACTTCACGTTTCAGTGGTCATGATGTTATGGCTGATCGGTGGATACTCCTTTTTTGTATGTACCAAGATCCTTTATCATTAACTCGCCCAGTTCTTCCCCTAGATTGTATAATACATGCATGTTTTAGCCCCGAAATACCCGATTAAACCTGATTTTCCATCTAGCTCTCAAACAAACTGTGCATCCAGGTCAGCAACACATTGTATTTTCACCAGTTCATTGATACCAAGCCAGTAGTTAAAGAGTCTCTGAATATCAGAAACAATTGCTTAGAAATAACAGAGTAAAATAGTTTGAGAACATGTGGATGTACTGTGAATTATCTGGTTCAAAGTGGTTATACCAATATCAGGGCTGCTGCAGCTGCAGGTCATCTTCCCTCTGATCACTGAAACCAGAAGTGCATTTCATAACTTTCAGTTTCAGTCTGTTATTGCTCCGGGTGCTGTGGCCAGAGAAGCTGATAATGCACGATGTGTGCCTTATCAGTTTCTTTGGGGTCTATAGGTGACATTAGGGGTCTAATAGACCCCTGATATCTCCATAAAGAAGACCTGTCACTGTATCTGTGCTGTCACATAGGGGGCTTGTCTTGTTAGCCCCCATGTGACAGGAATAAAGTTAAGTGTAAAAAAGTTTTTAAATATTTTAAAAAAAGTTTAAAGTCCCCCGCCCCCATGTACAAACACATATTGGGTGTTCATATTTTATTTGGTGTGTTCCAAAAATTAAGAAATTCCTCTGGATGTGAAGTGGTTAATACTGGGGCATGATGTAACATACTCTAGTAATTTAGCAGTATTCACACCCAGTAAATGTAAAAGCAAATATAATGGCTCAGCCCCATCACACTTTCCTTCAACAAGATATTCTTCTCACTCACTTTTAAATCACTTCTCACATAGAGACAGATACTATCACCTCGTGACAAAGAGTGCATATTCAGGAATATGAACAGTCCAGGCATTGTATATATGCTGAAGGAGCCAGAAACCTGCAAAGATTAAAAGACATTCTAACACCACTCTTCTTTTTGGACTGTAGATTGGGGCAAATCTTCATGCCAAAGAAGCTGTCAGCAGATTTTGGGACTTTTACATACCTGGTTGCTTGAAGCTGGTTATGAGGTGCTGGCAACCCTTTCTTGAAACACAGTAAAAATGAAATGAGCTTTTGTGGGAGAAGATTTTTTTGGTGGCTTGGTTAGCCAACCAGCACTTTATTCAGAGAACCATGTAGTGTGGTTTGTTGTTGTGGTGAATTTTTCGCCATCAGTTCCTCAAGTGGCATCGATCAATTCGCCAGTTCCCCTGGCATTAGGGTCAAAGGCAAAACTGGCTGCAGCAGGGAACAAGCCACAGGGCAGACTAATCTTGAGAGGGTTTCAAATGTCATATCTGTTGCACTCGTAAAAGAATGAGCATAATGACAACTGTCACCTTGTTGACGCAAGACAGGCGGATCCAACTTCGAAGGACTAGCCCTTTCATTGGGCTAGAGGCTAGAGAACAGAAAAATGTCTGAGGGTGAAAAAAAATCAAGCTGCTTCCACTTTTTGGAAAGAAAATCCTCTAAAAATAATCAAAGAAGGATAGTGGGAAATTAATGAAAATGGCTTTAACCACTTCAGGACCATATATAAAACGGCATGGTCCTAAAGTGTTATACCAAAAGTTATTTTCAGCTGGCTGTCACATATAAGTGTTCGGGCAGCGGTAGAGTTGCTCGATCCCTTGTATGCAGCTGAGGAGTGTAGTCCCCATCGCCCCTCCGCCAGCTATCCCAGTCTCCGCTGTCCCTAGTGCGGGCCCAGGATCAGCATAATGGGTGTTTGTGACTGGATTGGAGGAAGATTACCACAATTCTAGGCTGTCATTTCTCTCCCTAATGTCTCCTTGAAGAGGAACGGTAACTTGCTCTTTGCTATGTGATAACACTAAAGTTAAATGTAAAGAAAAAAAAGTAAAGTTTAAAAAATTAGTGACTTAAAAAAATAAATAAAAACATTTTTTTTAACCACCTGCTGTCCGGCCGTTGTAATTAAACGGCCGGACAGCGGCTTTTTGAGGGCGGGTGGGCGTCTTTGGTGTGAGCCCGGGACCAGCACAGCAGCTCTGCGGCCGGAGATCAAATGGAGCTCAGTACACGAGCTCCGTTTGATCTCCTCTCCTCTTCTGAATGCAGGCAGTGATGTGTATTACATCACTGCCTGCATTAAGTGTCACTCTCCGGTGCAGAAACCGGAGAGAAGCTGGTGAAGCAGGTCTCTGCTTCATCAGCTTCTCTGGGGGTCCCTAGGTGACATTAGGGGTCTTAAAGACCCCTGATGTCTCCATAAAGAGGACCTGTCACTGCAAATTGGCTATCACATAGGGAGCAAACAAGCTCCCTATGTGATAGCAATAAAGTTCAGTGATAAAAAATACAAAAATTAAAAATCCCATATCAAAGCAATAAAAACAAAACATTAAAGTCCCCCGCAAACATGCGTCAAGCCCGCCTACGTGCGAAAACACCAATTACATCCATTGCGCCGCACATGTTACATATCGCTGCGAACGTCAGAATGAGACTTGACATGTTTGGTGTCCATTTGCCCGACGTGACCCCGTCTTTTATATTTTACCAAAAAATTGGGTAATAATGTTTTATAACATAGCGTAGGGAGAACAGGTTTTTTTTTTCCAAAATTTTCGGTACTTTTTTCATTATACAGTAAAAAAAAAAAAAACCTGTAGTGGTGATTAAATAGCACCAAAAGAAAGCTTCATCTGTCCCCAAAAAATGGTATAAAATTAATTTCAGTACAGCGTTGCATTACGGAATAAACATCAAAGTACCTCAGCGCTGAATACTGAAAAATGGCCTGGACAGGAAGGGGGTATAAACACCCCGGTCAGGAAGTGGTTAAAGCCCCCTACCTCCCATACACACAAAAGCAAAACACACAACTGTTGACTCTAAACTGATGAGCAAAAAATGCTTTTAAAGCGTCACCTATCGGCAGTTTTGGGTACTAACATTTTTTGCCATTTCACTGCATGATTTTAAGGCTTGTCATGTTTAATATCAATTTACCAGACACAACCCCATCTTTTAAATTTGACCAAAAATAGCTATTATATGCTGTGTGTATTAAAAATTCATTTGTGTATTTTTCCTAGAAATAATGATTTTAAAAGTTGTGAGTGAAGTGCCTCAGGGTTCAGTCCTGGGACCAATTCTGTTTATCCTATTCATAAATTATATAGAGGTTGGAATAAATAGCTCAAACCTCAGTGTTTGCTGATGATCCTAAGCTACGTAAGGCAATAACTTCAAAACCAGACATATCTTGACTGCAGCAAGACCTAGATAAAATACAGGAGTGTGCTGCAACAGATGTGATTCAATATTGAAAAATGCAATGTTATGCACATGAGAGCTAAGAACATGCATGCAAATTACTATCTATGAGGTGTTCATCTGGGAAAGATCTGGATCACAGACTCAACAATAGCATGCAATATCAAGCAGCAGCTAGCAAAGTGAGCAGAATACTATCCTGCATTAAGAGATAAAAACATATTCTACCACTTTATATATTCCCGTTTCGCCTCACCTAGTATGTGGTTCAGTTTTGGTCACCAATCCTCAGGAAAGATGTCCTCAAATTTGAGAGAGTACAGAGGAGGGGCTACAAAATCATTAAAGGGGATGGTAAGCCTCAGTTATACAGATCGCCTCCACCTCCAGAAATTAAATTTGTTCCCCTTAGATAACAGGCACTTAAGAGGGTTATTGATTGCAATTTTTAAATTCATAAATGGGGACCACATCATCGGGAATAAACTGTTTAAAATCACTAAAGATGACACGACGCCACAAGCGGATTAGATGAGGTGGTTTAAATCAAAGGGGTTTGTTACTGCAAGAGCAGTAAAAACGTGGTATTCCCTACCGCAGATAGTGGTATCAGCTGAAAGCATTGAATAATTCAACACTTGGATACGTTTTTCAGTATACATAGTATACAGGGATATGGGAACTATTAGTGACATGTGCAACCCCAATTCCCAAAAAGTTGGGACACTGTGTAAAACCTAAATAAAAAACAGAATGCAATGATTTGTAAATCTCATAAACCAATATTTTATTCACAATAGAATGCATATCAAAGAGAAAATGTACCATTTTAAGAAAACAAATAAGGTCATTTTGAAATTGATGGTAGCAACACTTCTCAAAAAAGTTGGGACAGGGCCATGTTTACCACGATGTAGCATTTCCTCTTTTAACAGCACTTTGTAACGTCTGGGAACTGGGGAGACCAGTTGCTGGTGTTTTGGGAGAGGAATGTTGTCCCATTCTTACCAGATATAGGATTCTAACTGCTCAACAGTCCTGGGTCTTCTATGTCATATTTTCCATTTCAAGATGTGCCAAATATTTTCAGTTGGAGAAAGGTCTGGACTGCAGGCAGGCCAGTTAAGCAACCAATCTCTTCTACTATGAAGCCATGCTGTTGTCAAAGATGCAGTATGCAGTTTAGCATTGTCCTACTGAAATATTCAAAGCCTTCCCGGAAAAAGACGTCGTCTGGAGGGGAACATATGCTGCTCTAAAAACTGGATATATCTTTCAGCTTTGCTGGTGCCTTTCCAGATGTGCAAGCTGCCCATTCCAAGCAGATGAACTGAGCGCTTGATAACTGGCCAGAAGGTCCCTCTCCTCTTTAATCGGGAGGACACGGCGCCCAAGGTTGCCAAAAAGAATGTCCAATATTGATTCGTTTGACCACGGAACAGTTTTCCATTTTGCAACAGACCATTTTAAATTATCTTTGGCCTAGAGAAGATGGCGGCATTTCTGGATCATGTTTAGATATGGCTTCTTCTTTGCATGATAGAGCTTCAACCTGCATTTTTGGATGGCACAGCGAACTGTGCTCACAGACAGTGATTTTTGGAAGTATTCCCGAGCCCATGCAGTGATGTCCATCACAGAATCATGCCTTTTTTTTAATGAGGGACCGAAGATCACAGACATCCAATATTGCATTTCGGCCTTGTCCTTTGCGCACAGAGATTTCTCCAGATAGTTACTTGAAATCTTTTGTTGATATTATGTATGATATATTTAAAGTCTTTGCAATTTTACATTGAGGAACATTTTTCTAAAATTGTTCGACAATTTTTAGATGCAACTTTTTACATATTGGTGAACCTCTGTCCATCTTTATTCTGAGACACTCTGACTCGCTAAGATGCTCTTTTTTTATACCCAATCATGTTACTGACCTGTTGCTAATTAACCTAATTAGTTGCAAAATGTTCTTCCAGCTCTTCCTTCTTAGTACCACTTACTTTGCCAGCTTTTTGAGACGTCCCAACTATTTTGAGATGTGTTGCTGCCATCAATTTCAAAATTACCTTTTTTTTTTTTTAAGTGGTACATTTTCTCAGTTTAAACATGTGACATGTTTTCTATTGTGAATAAAATATGGCTTTATGGAGATTTGCAAATCATTGCATTCTGTTTTTATGTGGATTTTAAAACGCATCCAAAACTTTTTTGAAATTGGAGTTGTATATAAAACAAGCAGGTTGAATTTGATGGACCCGTGTCTTCATTCAAGCTTACCAACTATGTAACGATAAAAGAGTAAAAATATTTTTAAAAAATTTAACTGGTGGGATTTATTAAGCCCCCCCCTCTGTATTACCCTATAAAAACTGTTAATTTTGGAGGCACTTATTTTTCTGTGATTATTACAAACCATATGGAGCGAGCATTTAGGGGTTCTGTACATATTTTTTTGCCACTAGGGAAAAGGACATTACAGTGTAAAAAAACCAAAACAAAACAAAAACCAACCTTTTTCTCCCAATTTCTCTCAATATTAGAAAGAGCAGACATCTGGGGAAAAGCAGTCCCACATAAAGTGGGGGGATGTTACACCCTCAGGCAACCTTCAAGTCTGTGGGAAGATGAAGTCACTCTGTTGCCTTCAGGACTTTAGCTGATGTCAGTTATGCCAGGTGTAAAGCTGCTAAAAGACAGTAACATTTTACAGAGGACCAGGTAATGACTTAACACACATGGGAAACAGATGCTTGGTGCTAACTGGTTAAGTGTAATGAGTAGTCACTGGAAAAGGCAGGGCCCATCTTTAAATGGAATAAGACTGGCAAACAGTCTTGAGAATCCAGGGGACAATTTCGCTGGATGTAACAGACCCCTTGCAGGGACGAACCTGAGGTGGGGCAAACACCAAGGGTGAGAAGGAGATGGACAAAAGAAAGAACCAGATCCTCACTGAAACAATATCCAAAACCACCATTGGGAAAAAGGACAAGAGGAAAAACTACTTTTTCCTTATGCGGGATGACAGAAGATAAATGAAACAAAAGGGCCACCAATTTAGACAACCTACATATCCAAGTAAATCACAACCTTCTGGAGAATGAATCATGGGAGTCAAATCTTAAAACGGTTCAACAACGAAGCACAGACATGAGGCTGCAGGAAATTTGACAGATGCAGCCACCTGTACAAAAGGTGCGTACCAACAAATGAAATGCCAAGGGGCATTGAAACAGGATTGCAAGAGCTGAATTCTGACCCTTAGCCAGAGAGGTCTAGGATTGAGAACATGGGCTTCACACCAAGCAAAAACAGACTTCTATGTGCAGTGATAGACCACTCTATAGGATTTGCAAGCCCATAATACACAGGTTATGTCAGTCAGGCTCTGACAAGCCTTATTTGTACACAAACTCCTGAACTTCAATAGCCACAGCATTAAAGTCAGTGATTGAGAAGGGTGGAGTATATGACCCTGAGACAGGAGGTCTGGTTGTACTGGAAGAGACCAGGAAACATCTCTGACCAATGACATTAGTTCTGAGCACAAGGTTCTTCTTGACCAATTTTGAGCCAGCAAAAAGGTGGGATTACCTCCAACGTAAACTTCTTGAGGAGATACAAAAGTAGTGGGGGAGGGGGAAACCACATAAAACAGGAACTATGGAGTTCAGGGTATTTGCAAGAGGATACCTTTTCTCAAATGTTCCGATTGTGGCGAGACACCATCATGTTTATGTCTGATGTTCCTCAGTGATCACAAATCCATTTTCTTCAATTGATCGGTTGATAACTTACAGTCTGCCATCCAGTTGTCCAATCAGGTGTAAGAGTGCCAATTTAAGTTTTTCTGCCCAGTGAAAGATTTGAGACACCTCTTGTGCATTAAGCACCAAAACGTCCATCAGTTGTAAATGTAAATGAAATGTACGTAGGTATGTGCAGGCCAGCTTGAATAAGACTACCAATAGCCTCTTTTTTTCTAAAGCATGAACTCTCAGGTAACTCTCAAGCACTCAGAGCAGACAGATCATCACAGATGTAACAGATTCAGGCATGAGGGGCACTTTCAAAACCCAAATAGTATAACTTATCTAGAATTTAAAAATCATATAACGTGGGGAGCCCTCTAAAGTCTAACAGATCTTGTGTTATAACTGTATTCGCTGTAGCTACATCTATCAGAATTCATGTGAGGGTTCTGGGGTGAGTGTCAAGAGTGGTGGCTCAGAGGAAGTCTTTTAGTCACTGTAGAGCAACGCCAGTCACAAGTAAATTTAGAGATTAAGCTGACTCAGGCATAGTGAGTGAAATTTTGTGGAGGTCTGCCAGTTCCTGTCTGGTGACTAGCCCTCTTTCTGGTATAGGACATGCTGCCATTGCTCTTTAAAAAGGTACAAACTGCTAAATACAAAATTTAGCAAGAGAAAATGGTTCTCAAGGCAGGGAAGCAAGTTTGAGGAAAAGACAATAGGCCGTTTTCCTTCAATTTACAGCAGGTGTGCTAAAAGCATTAGCATATATTTTCAATACACTCTGGAAAACAAATCTTAAATGGAAATCTTTTGCCCAACATCCTCCTATCATCTCTCTATGCCCACTACTTCGTGACAAGTAGTGGACAACACAGAAAGCTTTCATTGCATCATGGAAGCAGACCTTATCTCCCCTGCTCACGTATGGCATGATAGAGAGAAAGAGGTGGCACACAAATATTTTAATTCTTCCACATATATCCAAGTGTTAGAGGCGAGGGGGGTACCATTAACAGCAATTATTATTTACAGGCCTTGGCTTTGGCATATTTTCACGTGGAGTACAACTCCCACATGTGCTAGGTGCTGCCATAATAATTACTCAGCAGATTATTTTGTATGGCAGCACCCAGGACATGCATTACCTTGGAAATACAGATGGCACATTGCTACAGAGTAAGTCATAGCAGAAGTCTGTGAAAACTGTCTCCCCGTGACTTACAGGTGAAACTCGAATAATTAGAATATCGTGCAAAGTTCATTTATTTCACTAATGCAACTTAAAAGGTGAAACTAATATATGAGATAGACTCATTACATGCAAAGCAAGATAATTCAAGCCGTGATTTGTCATAATTGTGATGATTATGGCTTACAGCTCATGAAAACCCCAAGAACCCCAAATCCACAACCTCAAAAAAGTAGATTATTACATGCAATCAATAAAACAAGGATTGTACATAGAACAATATCGGACCTCTGAAAAGTACAAGCATGCATATGTACTCAGTACTTGGTTTGGGCCCCTTTTGCAGCACTTACTGCAATTACTTTTGCACGATATTCTAATTATTTGAGTTTCACCTGTATATATATGTGTTATGAGGCCATCTTAAAATCTTTATACTTTAACAACTTCAGGACTGCAATACATATATAAAACAGCGCAGTCCCTAGGTGGTAATACCAAGAACACAGCTGGTGATGCACCTGCCGTTTCCCCCCTGCCCATCCCAGGCTTTGCTGTCCATTGTGCTGGCCTTGGATACCGCCACAGGGGATGTCCGCTGCTGCATTAGAGGGAGATCAGCACACTTCCAGGAACCTAGGAGCACCGAATGTGCAACAAGGATTTTGCCACTTCCATTTTTAACCTTTAATTTCTGCAGCTGCTGTGGCCAAAGAAAAAGGTGAAGCATGATCTGTGCGCTTCAGTGGGGTCCATAGGTGACATTAGGGGTTTACTAGACCCCTGATGTCTCCATAAAGACCTGTCACTTGCTCTTTGCTATCACATAAGGGGCTTGTTATGGCAATAAAGTAAAAAAAAATAATAGAAAACAAAGTAACCCTGTTGCCAGACCATTCATTTCAACACAAGAGTTTAAGTTCAGTTAACACATTTCATACTTGTTATTTAATTGTAAAAGTGTCCCTTGTGTAAACATTCAAAAGCCCTGAGACTACTGTTGCACTGTAATAGACTTACCTGGCCATGCTCCGTTTACAACATCCAGCGCCACTCACTCCAGCGGCGTCACGCTGCTCCTCCACTTTAGCCGTCTCCTAGATTTAGCGGCGGGTTTTCAATTGCTCAGCGTCTTGTTGTTATGAAGCTGAGCACTCACCCGCTCTATGCAACCCTTCTCTCCATCCTGAAGCCTCTAATTGCAGATTACCACCACAAACAATTCATCCATCGCTGCTAACTGCAAGTATATACATCCATACCACTGTCTGCACAAGTATTCACACTAGCTTACTAACACTTCCGTAAGTTGGGAATACTTCTGCACTGTCTGCACAAGTATTCACACAACAATACTAACACTTCACGGTGAAAGCATTTCCCTTCAGAGAAGTTGCTCTGAATTGTTACCAAGATATTTCTATGAAAAGACTTGTGGACTTGTATGTTGTAATACAGATTACTTACCTGTGATTTGTTTTCATGTAAACGCATTATCAGGGTGTATGAAGTAATACCACCCGCTCATCAGTATATGAACTTTAGTTATTTCCCCAGAGACATTATAGACTGTATGAAAGCAATACAGCGGCACAGCAACACATCTTTCAATAATTACTTTTACATGCGTATTTAACCTGCATTCCATCTCTGACTTCACATAGCCACTTTGAATTCCTTGGCACTATCCCCACCGTAGTTGTGATCCATATCAGCTAATGCTATAACAGTTCAGATCGTGACATGCCCTTAGAATGGTGTCACTATCTTGGATGTGATGTCAGCGTTTGGGCTGCAACTATTATTTTCATAATCAATTTGTTGGCCAATTATTTTAAAGATTAAATCGAAGAAAATATAAAAAATGTTTAATTATTATTTCATATTAATAAATATTAGATATATAACACAGCTTACCTTTTTCAGATGCTCTTTCTGTTAACTCCAGGACTGAAAAATACTGCTCATTTCAATCTGGGGGGAGTTTTGTTTCAATTAACCCCATCTTAATTGTGCTGGCAGATTTTCTTACATCATTTAGATAAGCGGGAGTGCCTGTCCTATAAAGGGTTTAAACCCCTGACTAAGATTGACAATTATGACAGTCAGAGTTTCCCGTTACTGAAACTGAAAGAGAAGCTTGCAAAGGCCAGCAACTCAAACACATCTAAAAAGGTAAGAAAAAAAATGTAAAAAAATATATTATATTTTTAGATATACTGTGTGAATAGGAACAAGAACAAAAACATATAGTGGAGGTTTTCTCACTTTTGGCTCCAAAAGTGGAAATACATTTTAGTAGGGAGGTGACGGGAGGGGTGGAGGAGCTGAACAAGTAGAAAGTGTAATAAAACACTCCTAGATGAAGAGAGCAAGGAGGGAGAGACTGTGCTAGGAAATTGACTAGTCACGTTTTCTAGCAAGTTCAAAAGCATACTGCAAGTGAATAGAAAAATACTGCAAGTAAGCTTTTAAAATACATGATTTTTCAATGCTTTTACCTGCAATTTTTTAAGATGGTGACAGGGCCACTTTAAAGTTGGAGTTTTACTTTAAAAACAAACAAACATCGAACACTTGTGCTGGCAAAAACCACTCTAAATGAAACAACCTTCAAATCATCCTGCTCGTTATATTCCTTACTTAATCAGAAGAAGACACAAAAGTGTGAAATTCTTGTAAGTTGAACAAACAAATCCAAACCCCTTGTCAGAGACAAACCTTTGTCAAACTTCTGTGTATCTTAGTAACCAGACTCTGGACATTTTTTTTCCATTTTTACTTATGTAATTGGCATCATTATCACATCCACGTGAACGTGAGGAGGGATCACCCTGTAATATCATTAAAATTATATTGTACAAAAGTATGTGCGTGTATATATA
>NW_017306703.1:775260-809076 GCF_000935625.1 Nanorana parkeri
TATATAATAAATATATAGACACACACATACATACATATATATTTATATAATTCATTATTTGTAACATTTCTGTTTTTCTGTTCCATCTGTGGGGAATGCATTATGTCAATATGGAAAGTCCAAGATATCACGAGCCAGGGGTGGAGGGAGAGAAGGGTGCTGGGGCTACCCTTGCTGCTGTGTCCCTGATGTAGTACCAGGGATTAAAGTAGAAATCAGAGGTGCAGCTGGTATACCTTTAAAAGGTCCTTAAATGCAACAGTAGTCCCTGCTCCTCTGTCCACAAAATTCTCCTATGGAACCACAGCAAAGGATAACCGTATCAACACCTAACCAGATGCAAAAGGGCAGCAGATCATGTGCCCAAACCTCTAAATGTTATGAAACTCCTCCCTTCCAATGTTTTGGGATAAAATCCTGGAGTGTTGTTGGTTCTGCTCCCGTTCAAAAATCCATATTTTTTTTCAACCAGCCTGGGTAATGCAGCAAGGAAAAACTGAAAAAAAATCTGTGGGTTGCTAGACCCCGCCCAATGTGCAAAGGGCGTGAGCGCTCTTACATTAGGGAGGAAAGTCTCCTCTCCCCCCACCACGACCACAGTAAGCTGGCGGTTTCTCTTCCAAATGAGTCCACCTGGAACTCCACACAAGAATAGTGAGGGAGTCCAGACGTATGTCTCTTTTCATAGGATGGCACAGCATCTGCAGAATCGCTGCCTGCTACCCCCCACGGAGGGAGGGGGTGTGACTGGAGCAAAATAGGCATGGACTTTAATGTTAGGGAGATGTGTCTGAAAGAAAAACAAAAAAGAGGTAGAAGACATGATATTAGAGGGAAACCTGTAAATTTCAAACTCAAAATGTATTTGGCATAACATTTCTGAACAACAGAAAGAACAGTGATATCTCACAAGCACAGTATAAAGATAGCAGTGTGGTCAATAGAATTAATGGTTCAGTCAACCCAAAAGTGATATTTAAGTTATAGGTGGGGCCTGGTGGGCTGAATCCTCTGGTTTCTTCAAATGTCTAGATACAACAATAACATCTCTGTGCTATAGTTCCCAGCTTTGTTCCTGACCCCCTGGAAGCTCATGGTGTTCCCACAGAAATAGTCCAGCCCCATAGAGGTCTATGGAGCTCTACTGCACAGGTGCACTTTCTCTAAATGTTCTTTTATGTCTATAGGCACCTTAACAGCAAGCCTGGTTTCAAGTAAGAAGATATAGAAAATGCCATGAAAAATGGCTTGCACTGCACTGCTTTTAATTCATGTCTATGCCAATTCCAATCATTTGGGTACTCAAAAATGGAAAAAAAAATTAAAACATTGGCTTCCAGACAGCTAGGCATATTTCAATTCCTTAATTATTTTCTTCACTGAAAGCTGATTGGACTTGACACAAAAGCCACATGACTGCCATATGTTTGTCCAAGTTTAAAATTCACCCCTTCCATAAAAGAGAAGTAGCAGTGCTTGCTCCTCACCCGGAGTCTTTTAATACCAGCCCGTGTGATCTGTTGGCAGTCATACAATTCAATACGTTCAAGACTCTGGCAACTTTTTAAGTGCTCCAATGATGCATCAGTGATGAGAGGACAATTATCTAATTCGATAACTTCCAGTCGATCGTGGGCACAAGCACCGTTGCCCAGGTGGCGGATCCCATCATCTGTGATTAATTCGCAGTGGGAAAGGCTCTGTATGGAGAAAAGAGAAGTTATGCTCTTATGTGATGTAACGCTGCATGTATAAATACTAGGGAAATGAGACAAACAATCTGAATTCAGCTGCCAGATCGCTGACCAAAATACAGATATGAGCAACAGAGTTTATATTTTATGTAGGTTTGATACTGGAATTTAAGGTGAAACTCGAATAATTAGAATATCGTGCAAAAGTAATTGCAGTAAGTTCTGCAAAAGGGGCCCAAACCAAGTACTGAGTACATATGCATGCTTGTACTTTTCAGAGGTCCGATATTGTTCTATGTACAATCCTTGTTTTATTGATTGCATGTAATATTCTCATTTTCTGAGGTTGTGGATTTGGGGTTCTTGGGGTTTTCATGAGCTGCAAGCCATAATCATCACAATTATGACAAATCACGGCTTGAACTATCTTGCTTTGCATGTAATGAGTCTATCTCATATATTAGTTTCACCTTTTAAGTTGCATTAGTGAAATAAATGAACTTTGCACGATATTCTAATTATTCGAGTTTCACCTGTACACTTGAGACATGGAGAGTGTTGGCTGATAATTCAGCCCTTAAAACAATGGGCCAGATTTATTATTTTTTTGTATATATATATTTTATTTATAGTGACAGGTTAAAAGCAGACATATGGCATAACATCATCAACATACATATGACGACATCTTACATTTTGTGGTCTCCGAAGATATTGAAATGTTACATTGTGTGATCTATTTGATTGTGAGATTTCCTTGTGTTTAAATCCTCATTAGATTTTTAACAAGGGATTTGTCTTGGCTGCACCTCAACTGCGTTTTATTATATAACTTGAAAAGATTAGAGGGAAGCAAGGTAAATACTTAGAAGGTAATGCATAGGGATTATCCCTCTAAAGTGGGTGAACTGAGAGCTAGGGTTACTCTCTGGGGACCCTATCTAGTTATTGGAGAGGGGGACTGGTGTAGTTGGGATGGGCAGGAGGGGGCAGAAGGAAGTAAAGAAGGGGTAAAAAAAAAAGATAGAAGGAAATAAATACATGTTTCAAGAGACTTTCAAACTCAAAATCTGAGATGATTGCAGTTGTAATGAAAACAAAACCTTTTTTTTAAACTCGTTTTCCTTCCACTTTAGAAGCCTTTTTAAGTTTAGAAGTCTTAAGAAACAGGCGCAAGCCATCCCTTTGAAAAGAAACACCAAGCTGTTGTTTTCAATACATCCAGTTTTCTAATAGTTAATGGGGCCAATCGTTTTTAATAGGGATGCACAGATACTTTTTGAGTACCAGTACAGATACTTGGCATTTTCATGAGAACTACCAGGGTTGCAGTGGTTGCAGCTGGGACCTGGCTCTGGCACTCCACCACTGTCCTGAAATCATTAGTCTGTATTGTTTTAGAAAAACTGTCACATGACAATAAACAAAAATGTATCAGTACTCGTACTTGTAAGTACTCGGCAAGTACCAGTAATCGTACTCGCAAAACTGGTATCTGTGCATCCCTTTATTTATAGTTATAAAAACAAAATCATACATTGAAACAGAGATGTACAAATCCCAGGAGCTCCGTGTGCTCCTTACAAATTACAGCGGCCTCCTAATTTTTGAATTTTTCTCTAGTGTAGTCTTGGAGCTCAAAAGTATCGGTACATGTACTCGTACTTGTACCGAGTACTGTACTTGGTATCTGTGCAACCCTAGTTTTTAACCAAAGTAACCAAAGTAAGAGAACAATCTAAGGCCCAGGCCTAGAATTTGTATGGTCACGGACATTTGATTGTTTGTTTATAATTATATATGCTATATAGGAATGAAGAATAAAACAAAGGTTTCTGTACAGTATATGCAAAACTTGTAAATTGTTATAGTATAGGTCACTACAACCTCGTGGGCTGGTGAACTAAATGCATGTTTAAATCTACTTCTGAATATACAATATACATTTACATAAACTTTGCTTTGCATTATTCTTTCAGTGATTTCAGAAGCAATAAAAAAAAAACCTGTTTAATATATCTGGGATTCCATTCAGGTCTGGCCAGAGTTTTTAGGTCTATCAAATGAAATTAGCTGACTCAATGATGGCATCATCAAATGCTCCGATGACCGATTTTATGTACAAACGTTTGAATGAAACTCTGTATGGCTAGCTTTCTCGCATTCAGGGCAAAGTGAGTCTTTGCAAAGCCCACCCCTGGATCACTTAATATACCTCTTCAGCACTCCCGTACTGCAACTGTGTCCAGTTATGGGGGCGCAGGTAACCTCCTTTCATGATGCAGTACTTGGACTCAATCACATGCCAGAGAGGGTGATGTCACCACTATCTTTGTGGTCCAACATCAGCCTTCTTAGTGCATTTGTCCTAACAACACTCTTCATTGCTATAACAAAGCTGCCTCTCTATTGCAGGAGTTATGATATATCTAGAACAGATAACTGTCCACAAAAGACTTGCACCTTAAAGCAGCTAAAATCAGGTTGTCAATTATTTGCATCCCAATTGAAGATTAAAGTGAAACACAGGAAAAGCAAAACGCGAGTCAGATTTTTATTGCTGTCTGTCAATGTTAGGGACATCATATTTTCTGTCCTGATGACTAGTGCCACTGGGAAGGGGTGTGAGAAAAATCTCTCCAATAGAGAATATTTATTTTTTATTGCCATCTATGTGACTGTTCCGAAGATTCATACTTGTTTCCTGTTCCTGTGACTGATGGTACCTGGACACAAAGTGAGGGAAAACCTCCCTAACAGCAATACCAACTATGCCATCCATACTCTACCCAAAGTTCTACTACAGAGTAGGAGATCAGCAAACAGATCTGGGTATAGAGTTCCAGAGGATAGTAGAGGCTCCGGAGAAGTCCTGGAGGCAATCATGGTAGGAGGTTATGAGGGAGCTAGAAGGCAGGAGGTCTTATGTGTAGTAGAGAGGACAGTTCAGGTGCTATTTTGAGATGAGGTTGGTGATGTTGTTTGGGGCAGAGTTGTTGATAGCTTTGTATGTTATTGTTGGCATTTTGACTTTTATTCATTGGGCAAGTGTGAGCCAGTAGACGGGATAAGCAGAGAAGAACGGCAGACACTGAACGGTAGGTGAGGATAGCCTGTGTAGTGGTAGGCCAGCAAGGAGGGGGTTGCAATAGTTGAGGTAAGAGATAACAAGATAATGAATTTGAAGCTTTGTGGTGTCAGAAATGGGTGAATTTTGGAAATGTGGAAGTTAAGTCTAAAAGATTTGGATAGTGAATGGATGCAAGACTGAAAGGAGATGTCAGAATCAATGGTTACACTGAGCATTCTGACCTAAGGAGAGGGGTTAATTTTTGTGCTTTAGATCGCGAGAAGTCGAGGGAGAGGAAGAAATATCATGAGCTTTTGGACAGGTTGTGTTTGAGGAAGAGGTGTGACATCCATGTTGATATTTCAGTGAGTAGATTAGTGATACGTGAGGAGACAGATGGGGTAAGTTAAGCAATGGAGAGACAGATTTGGGTGTCAGCATAAGAGGTGTAGATGGAGAATAGAAGAGGCCCGAGGACAGACCCTTGGGGAACCCTCAAAAGAAGAGGAGAAAGAGTTGTAGGTGACACTAAAAGATACACTGAGATAGGTAATAGGTGGACCATGAGAGAGCAGAGTCTGAGGCCAAGCGAGTGGTGTTTATTGAGGAGGAGCAGTGGTCAACTGTGTCAAAAGCAGAAAATGGCCTAAGAATATCGGTATGGAGTGTTGGTTTTAGCAGTCAGTAAATCATTAGCAAGTTTTAGGAGGGCAGTTTCTGTGGAGTGTCGCAAATGAAAGCCATATTGAAAGGAGGTTGTTAACGGTAAGGTGGAGGCTCAAGTGGTTGTAGACTAAGCATTCAATAAGTTTGGAGCTAGACAGAAGCAAGGAAATTAGTCTTAAATTGTTCAGAATGGTGAGGTCCACTGAGGGCTTTTTTGCTATGGGGGTCACCAATGTGTGTTTTAGAGGGCTGGGGACAATGTCGTTGGAAAGGTAGAGATTGAAGATGTGAGTAAGATAGTGTAGAACAGAGCTAAACGGTGATCAGAGTAGTTGTGTGGGGATGGGGTTGAGGGGGCAGGTGTTTAGGTGGGTGTTGGTTCAAAAATGTAGTAACTTTGTCTGTGGTAACAGGGTCAAAGGAAGAAAGTATCAAATGTGGTGCTTGACAAGGTGTGTTTGGAGGGGAAGATGTCTGGACAATGGAGATTTTTTTTAACGCATTGCATTAATCTTGTTTTTGAAATTATTGGCAATCTCCTGGGCAGTGAGTGAGTTGGTTGGAGAAGGTAGGGGGGGCAAAGTAGAGAGTTAAAGGCAAAAAAGAGTTGGCGAGGACTGGATGAGAGGGTGTTAATAAGTGTGATGAAATAGGTCTGTTTGGCTGTATGGAGGCAGGTACTGTATTTTTGGAGGGAAGATTTATATTGGGTGAAGTGACGCGCGTTTTTACCGCGATTCGCGGTAAAAAAACCGCGCGACATACGCGCGTTTCCGAGGGCTACTTGGCTGTATCCCAATGGAAACGCGCGACAAAAACGCCGCAAAGAAGCTCATGTACCTTTTCAGGCGTAGGCCGTTTTGTAGAGCGTTCAGACGGGCTGAAATACGGCAAGGTGTGAACCATACCCATAGAAAACAATGGGATTTTCATGTTTGGGCATTTTGTAGAGCATTCGTAGAGCGTTGAACGCGCTACAAAACGTACAGGTGTGAACCAGGCCTTACAGGTATTTAGATTTATGCCACAGTCACTCAAGAACACAACTATGTCTTCTGAGACTTCTGGGTCATCCACTTGCCAAGGTTGTAGTGGACAGGACTTCATTCTGTGAATGGGGCAGGTCTGTCCATACAGGTCGAGAATGAGCAATTGTAGAGAGAAGTGGAGAGGCCAGGGCAGGACAGGGGCGTGATTTTGTCATAAAGGTAGTCTGTTGCAAAGAAGAGAAGAGAAGGTTTAAAGTGACAAAGGCTTCTATGGGTAACTGTTTGCTAGTTGGAGGGATAGGGGGCTACAGGTAGGGAGAGTGTGAAATGATGAGGTTGTGATCAGTGAGAGGAAAAGGGGCATTTCACATGTGCTCACACAATTTCTAACCTAAATCAATAATTTCTATTCCTGTAATCTGGAACATATTTTGTATCTGTTTTACGTTTCTGTTCCGCCAATAAAACTTAAAGAATTAAAATGAAAACTGCACATCACCTCTTTCACATGATGTAACACTCACCAACACTTGCAGCCTTGGACAGTGTATGGAGAGCTGGATAAGAGTGCTATCTGTAATCTGCAACACAAAAAAAGATTAAGTATAATGCAGTGACGCCACATCTCTGCCGCACTGTAAACCAAAGTATCAGAGAGCACTTAGGACTACAAGGGTATAGATGACACATCTCATTTTCTTTACTATGCTACAATAACCTATTCCTTAACCACTTGAAGTCCGCGGTGTTAACCCCCCTTCCCATCCAGGCCATTTTCAGTATTCAGCGTTGCGGTACTTTGACTGAAGTGTATTCCGTTTAGTCATGCAACGCTGTACTAAAAATTCATTTTATACCATTTTTGGGGACAGATAGAGCTTTCTTTTGGTGGTATTTAATCACCACTGTGGTTTTTATTTTTTACTATATTAAAGGAAAAATTACCGAAATTAAAAAAAAAACTAAAACCTGTTTCCCCTATATTAAAAATGATAAAACATTTATTATTACCCAATTTTTTGGTAAAATATAAAAGACGGGGTCACGTCGGGTAAAAAGACACCAAACATGTCAAGCCTTAAAATTGCGTGCGCGCGCGAAACCCTAAAAAAACGATAATACCCAAAATTGGCCATAGGCGGCGCTTTAAAAGCTTTTACCGCTCATCAGTTTAGTGTTATCAGTTATTGATGGCCCTTAAAGAAATGCTCTCAATCCGACATTCGCGGCGATATGTAACAAGTGTTGCGCAATTGTCGTTTTTGCGCGCTGGTGCACCGGACGCATATTTACGTTTATATGTGCGTAAACGTGGCGGTGGGGGACTTAAACATTTTGAGGTTTTTTTAAATGTGACATTATAATTTCTGCCCGGGCGTGTGCGAGAAGAAAGAAAATGGCGTCTGGAGACGGCAACTGCCAATGCAGCTGTGCCGTCCGTCCGTTTTTTTTCAACAGGCGGACGGCAACTGGTTAATTCATGTATATAGCACATGCATCACTTTACATCGGTCCCAAACACTGAAGGAGCTCGCAACTAAAAGTTATAAACACAAGCTGGGTGGAAGCCAATTAAAATACCGGTACATTATTAGCTTGCGGAAGGAAGAGAGCCATAAACCTGGAAAACCATACAAATAATACCCTGATGGAGAAAGAACCCAGGAGTCCATTGCTTGGACAGTTTAAGTAGGTCTTCATAATACATAGTTTTGGTAAATTTAAAGCTGATTGTACAAAGACGGCACAGTCAGATTGTAATGTGTATAATGCTGACTGCATTCGTTTTCTCTTTAATGCATTTTGTTTCCTTAATTTTCACCTGGTGATGATGCCAGTAACACATTTCCTGCCCTAAGGTGACAACATGCGCCCCCCTTACATTACCAATGAAGGAACAGCACTGTCATGCTATGGCAGGACTATAGTATACCTACTCTCATCTTTTCCAGAACATAGAAGCAGGGAGTTTGGTAGCATTCAGAGAGAACTGGGAAGATTGTAACGGATAATAGTGCAGTACAGTACAATGTATTACTGGCTGCATACTTGCTGCTTCCTTGCTCTTGGGATACCAGTTCGCATGCCTATTGTGTTCAGGGGAAGAACGCTTTTTTCATTTGTATAGCATTATAAAGACAAAGTGTCAGTTAACTCTCCTAGTGCTGAAGCTGTGTAATTAAGAGTGGCGATGACATTCGTTTTGATGTGTTTCCAATTATTTCAATATCAATGTGCAATGTAAAATGATTTGCAATGTGCATAAAAAACGTGTGCCAATGTGACACACATTTTGATTTGTTTCCATTTATTTTAATGTAAACACGCATCAGACAAAAATGCAAAGGTGTAAATAGGCTCTGAATGTTATTTGACCCAGTTACAGACGTCTCTGGAAACAGGTGCAAGTCATCACTTTTCAACAGTACCTAATGTACTGTTCCTGGGAAATATGACCTCACTGCACTCTATTTGCTATTTTGAGGTAATCTGTGCGGCCATCTCTTTTGACAAGCAGCTCAGACAACCAGTAATGCAACACATAAGAGCCAGCAGAGAAGACTGATTCCACCCAGGCTTAAAAGGAAACGGAAAAGGAAAGCCTTGAAGATGTGTGATCTGTTTTTTTTTCATAGCGTGTGAGCTCACCTGTACACATTCCTCCAGATCCATCTTCTCCAGTTCATGGCAATTCTGTAGAGTGGACAATCACAATCATGAATGGCAACACAGATTTACCTAACAATATGTAGCAAACTTCATATTCAAAGTTCAAAGAGTCACAGGAACAGATTATATGTGGTAGGGTTTCTGACCATTACTTGCACCCTAGAACTGTTGCCTGCAACAACCAATCAAATATTAGCTTTCATAGCTAGGGTCTTATTGATATATAACAATAATTAGATCAATAATTATAATACCAAACCAATGTGCAAGATATGTTGTTTATTTTCTATGTACTTACAAGTAAACATTGCTGTATATAAGAATGGTTTCAGGAATAAAAGTGTTAATAGTTTATTTTTATCAATTAAAGTGCAAAGTAAATGAACAGAAGATAAATCCAAATCAATATTTGGTGTGACCACCCTTTGCCTTCTACTTGGTACACGTACACACAGTTTTTGAAGGAACTCAGCAGGTAGGTTGTGCCAAACATCTTGGAGAACCAACCACAGATCTTCTGTGGATGTAGGCTGCCCAATATCCTTTTTCTGTTCATGTAATCCGAGACCCAGGCAGACTCCGGGATGTTGAGATCAGGGCTCTGTGGGGGCCAAACCCTCATTTCCAGGGCTCCTTGTTCTTCTTTATGCTGAAGATGCTGAAGATAGTTATTAATGACATTGGCTGTATGTTTGGGGCTGTTGTCCTGCTGTAGAATACATTTGGGGCCAATCACACACTTGTATCTCTAAACATTGAGGACACCATTGATCCTGACCAAATCTCCAACTCCATTTGCAGAAATGCAGCCCCAAGCTTGCAGGGACCCTCCACCATGCTTCACTGTTGCTGCAGACATTCATTATTGTAACGCCATCCAGCCCTTCGGCAACAAACTGCCTCCTGCTACAGCCAAATATACTTTACATTTTGATTCAGTCCAGAGCACCTGCTGCCATTTTTCTGCACCCCAGTTCCTATATTCTTGTGCATAGTTGAGGTGTGGCTTTTTGGCCGCAATTCTTCCATGAAGACCACTTCTGACCAGACTTCTCCAGACAGTAGAGCGGTGTAACTGGGTCCTGCCAGTTCGGTGCGGATGGCACTCCTGGACATCTGCTGATGTTGAAGGGAAATAAGCATGATGCGTCTTTCATCTGATGCATGGTTTCCTTGGCCGGCCACTGTGTCTATGGTCCTCACAGTTGCCCATTTTTTGTGCTTCTTCAAAAGAGCTTGAACAGCAGATTTTGAAGCCCCAGTCTGCTTTAAAATCTTTCCCTGGCAGAGACCTTGCTGATGCAGTATAACTACCTTGTGTCTTGATGCTGGTTTAAAGCCAATGGGTAGTCACATCAAATTTTGTTTTGATTTTTCTTCTGTTCACTCACTTTGCATGTGTACATTGATAGAAATAAACAATAAAATGTGTGTGTGTATGTATATACACATATATATATATATATATATATATACACACACACACATATACACATACACACACACACATTTTGGAAAGCATTCTTAAGCTGGCCATACATCTTACAACCATCGCACGACTTTTCGTGCGATGGTTGTAAGGTAATTAAAATCTTGTACGATCTGCCCATCTTGGACAGGCAGATCGTACTTGCAAGCCCTCCCTACCGAGGGGAGGGCTTCCGATGATTCCAATGCTGAGCAGGCAGTGTGCGCGTATGCACAACGGCCCGTTCGGCATTTGTCTTCCGAGCACGCCACTAACACGCTGAAAATCGTACGATTCTTGTCGGGTTTTCAAGCGTGCTAGGAAGACAAAAGACATGCAACCCTACAGTAGAAACGGTTGCACGCCTTCCATACACCTGCCGATTATCGTACGATCGCGGTATCACCCGCGATTATCGTACGATAAAATCGGCAGGTGTATGGGCACCTTTTCTTTCTAAAAGTTTTAAGAGGGGTGAAAAAATGCTGTGCAGTACTGTATATATAGCCATTGGTTCTTATTTGGTTAACATCTACCTTTCTGTTACTTTAGGACCAGCTGCCTTAATTCCTAGGTTTTCATCTACCATGGTTGATCTGATGCTGCAGATATGCAAAGACTATCGATTAGGAGCCTTATTGCCCCATCCTGAAATATAATTATGTCTCCCACACGGAGCTATTTAAAACAATAAAAAGATACCGTGCAGGTACCCAGTGCAGTAAAATGGAGCAAACACACATGCTAAATGCCTTACTTTAGCCAGGGTGGTGAATCCTAGATCTGTGAGTTGTGAACATCGAGCTACTTCAAGAATTCTGCAACAAGTAAAAAAAAAAAAATAATAATAATTCTATGGCATCTCAAACATTTTTATTTAAAATATAAATCAGTTAAGGGATCTGGTCACCTAAATCGTAGGAATGCACCAAAATTTCGGCCCAAAATGGTACTATGGGCAAAATTCGCATAGTACCAAAACAGCCGAAAAATCAGTGCTTCCCAAACTTCTCCTTCCCACTGGGCTCTGGTCTGTGTACCCTCCGATCCCAGCTCCTCTCCCCTACTGGGCTGCCCAGTGGGGAGGAGAGAAGCGATCAGGAGGCCAAGCAGGGTGGTCCGGGGAGGAGACAGCTGTCATAGAAGGCCGGGCTCTTCTCCAGCACCTCCCCACTCGGTGACAGGAGGAGCAGTCAGGATGAAGAGCGGAGTACAAACATTCAGCGATCAGTACTGATTGCTGACTGTTTGTAAATAACGGAGGACATAGTAGGCTTACTGTGTCCCTAGTTATGAATGAACAGGAAGTGCTCTACATCACTTCCTGTTCATTAATGATTGTGGACATAGCAACTGATACTATCTTCACAGTTTATGAATGGGCAGGAGCTCAGTACAGAAGCTTCCTGTTAATTCATAACAGGGGCTGCAGAAAAAGAGATTGAGGACTCTGTGTCCTCAATCTCTTTTTCTATTTTGAAAGAGAAATTTCCCCAAAACCCCCACAGTAAAGTACAAAAAAAAAAAAGTTAAAATGTTAAAAAGGTAAAAAGGTTGGAAAAAAAGTCCTTGCTTGTCCATTTCGACCAATTGTTTTTGTTTTTTTAAAATTGTATTTAGATGCATACCTACAAAATTGGACACATTCCTTTTGACAGATTTTTTTTCACTGTCTACAGCGAATAAGCTTTTCCAGCAAGAGAAATTACTTTTTTGGGTAAAGGGCACTTCTATATGTCAAGCCTATAGAGACCTTTGTGCCTTTGCCGACTCGAATCCAAATAAATAAAAAAGGTACAGTTTGAGCCTTCTGCTCAAAAAAAGTCAATGTCAGCAAACTGTGGATCAACTCCTTTCTCATCAATGTGGGGTATCCAGGAATCATCCTATACCTGTATTTGAAAGGCATCGACATTGGTTTCTAGAGTGTGCGAGTTACATTTGCATTATAAATCTGTGCATTGAATAGAGTACAGGAGAGCCATTTTAAGGAGACCTTCAGAGAGACTGTTTTTACCCATTTGAGTAAAAATAGATATTTGTTTATATTATACCCCATTTGTTACCTGAGTCGGGGGCAGTTCTGTCCCAGTGCATTTAGAATAGAGTCTGTGATGTTAGAACAGCCGGAGGCACACAGAGATTGCAGCTTGTGACACCCGCGGCAAATAGTAATGAGGCCATCATCCGTAATCTGCTGCTGGAAAAAAGACATTATCATAGGGAACAAAACAAGTTGCAGACTTGCTAGGTGAATAAAGGCTGCAAGACAGTCAAAAACTAAGGTGCCACAGTCAGGTCACCGGATCTTTTTCCTACAGATAAACACTGAATAACTAAAGGACGATTAACAAGGTGCATATTTTTCCCAAAAGAACTAATTAGAGCTTTTGAAATTTCTTCACTTAATAAATGACAGCTGAAATCTGACTTGCTGCTTTGGGCAATACATCAACAGTTTTCCCGTTTCCACAAATCCCCCCAATATATAACTCAATATAACCTGGTATTTCCAGGTATGGATATGCACGCAATTTGCACATGTGACTCTCTTCCCTGCCTCCCCGCAATTACCAGGTCCAAGCACTGTTATGTGGAGGTAAGCCTCAATCCAATGTGGGGTTGGAACTTTAGTAACAATTTTGCAAAGGGCTCTAAATGGCAGACAGACAGCAGAAGTAGTACATAGAAGATACGTCTTTGCTCTTTACTCTCTGCTCTCTTACTCTCTCTCCCTAAATGGACAAAAAGTATAGGTTGGCTTAAAGTCAATTTTTACAGTCCTTACAAAACTATTTCTAATCACGGCTAGAACATACTGAAACAGTTTGGATTCTGAATACTGAATCCTGACTGACGCTATATAAAACATTTTTAATATAACTGCTCATACACTTTCTGAATTGTTCAATGGAGAGATGCATCAAAGATACTTAGTGTTCTAAACAAACCAACTTAAACTATTGAACTATTTGGCACTACCAATACTTCAGTTCTGGTGAATTGCTAATGTCCGTCTGCCCTTTTCCTCCTTCACTTGACGACCCAGATAATTTCATTCATACAACAAAAGCTATCCTTCAAGCTAAGTAGACCAATAAAGCACATAAAAACAGCCAACTGCTGTATGGTTGCTAAAGTTACAATGCAGTAATGACAACTAAGTGTGTAAAACTATATTAGGACCATGTCAGATGAGAGATTCTGTTTCCAGGGACACTGTACAAGGTAAAAAGGATTGCAATATAACTTCTAATCTCACTGTTGGAAAACTTCCCAGTGCTGCCGGAAATACTGCTAAAAAGGCAACTGCTAGTGAGAGGACTTCTTGGACAGCTAAAGGGAGTCAATGGGATAATGCAAAATTCATTTTAGTGATTCTATCGCTGATGTCAGAATTGCCTGTCTAATGTGGTCCTTAGTCCTAAAGTTGTTTAGTACTGCATTAAAACCATGGCAACCAATCGTTAACTATACTTTATCCATAAACATGTCCCATTTTTAAATGACAAAATAGAATAAACTTACGGAACACGCCTGTAGATTTAATGTGACAAGCTCTGGACAGTGTGATCCAATATACTTAAGAGCCTCATCTTCCAACTACAGAGCAAAGAGACACAGATGGTGAGAAATCTGCAGTGACAGCTTCCATATGGCAAATTGTTCGAGAAGCTCCTAGCCAACCCCAAGCTCCCAGCAAAGGAAATCACTGTGTTGTCATATTCATAAGCTTGTCCATCTCTAAATGTCAGTTACAGATGTAGGTCTAGACATACATTTCTACGGTTATTTTGTCTTTAAAGGAACTATGTTGACAGTTACAAAGAAAACCATAATAAAAACAGAACATACCTTCAGTGAAAACCACATGCTAAAATAATCAGTAGATAAAAAACAAAGATATAAGCAACTAAAGTTAAGTGTACATTTTCTGTAGGAAAACTGAGCTTGGCACAGCTCCCTTCTGCATCTCCCTATTAGTCCTTTAACTCGAGGCCTTTTTGTTATTTTTTTTCCATCTTTTCCACCCATGTTTTAATCCACATTTTAGGCCTGAAAAATACTTAAAACCCCCAAATGATATATTTTTTTCTGAAAGCCAAAGCCCAGTAGAATAAAATGGTGGCAATTGGAAATTTTTATGTTGTGTATAGAAAAATTTAGTGAAAAACGTACTTAAAAAGTAAAATTTAGTGCCTCAAAACACAATAAAACATTTTAACAAAATATAAAAGATGAGGTTATAATGAGTAAATAGATACCCATCATGCCCAGGTTAAAAATTGTGAATCTGTGAAACGGCGGCAAAAAGTCAGTAACCCAAAATGTCCATAGACAATGCTTTAAAAGCCCCTACAGGTCATCGGTTTTGGGATACGCCTAAATATTCGCCCTAGCATTATTGCTCTCAATCTGGCATGCGCAGCGATACCCAACATGTGTGGTGCGATTATCGTTTTCGTATGTAAAAAATTTTAATTATTTTTACATTTAATATTTTTAAAAACTTTTTTTTTACTTTAATTGCTGTCACATGATAGCCCACCCATGTGACAGCAGATTTGTGGTGACAGGTCTTCTTTCAATAGCTTATTGCTGGGCTTCTGTTTACCAGCCCAGAGAAGCGTTCTGACGACAGACGAGTCGCCAGAATTGCTTCTATTGTAAGGCCGACAGTCGGCTTTACAATTGTAAACAGAGTCGCGACGGCTAAATCTGTTTAGACGGGCCCGGTGCTAGTGACGTACCATGGACATCACTGGTCACTAAGGGGTTAATGTGACTAGCAGCCTATTGACTAATAGCAAGACTAAAAGGTGCCCATAACCTGTTCGAATTTCGGATGGTTTTTGAGGCCGAAACTCGCACAGTGTGTGGGGCTGTCGGCTCCCATTCGGCCGGCATCCGTCAATCAGCTGATCAAAGAAGCCGGCTGGAACATTTTTGAACGATCAGAGATGGCAGCCAATGAGCTGCCCGCTCTGATCGGGTATTCTGACTACTAATACAGAATACAATGTAAACAGCGGGATTCCTCTATCGACTCACTGTTAGCATTGATGCAGGAATCACGTCTTTTTTTCCTTCGGCCCGCGGGATAAAGGAAAAAATAGACAAGTGTATGGCCAGCCTTAGGCGGTGAAAATGGATGTGGCAAAGTGGATGTGGCCAGCTTCAGAGGAAAGGTTGACAATTGTGCTGAACTTCAGCTGCTTAAGTCTCTGAATCTCAATGAGACTTTTTAAATCTCTAAATTGATGACCTGTGGGGGCTTTTAAAGCGTCGTCTATGGACTTTTTGGGGTACTGAGGTTTGTCGCCCTTTAACGGACGCACACAATTTTTAACCTGGGCATTTATTTACTCGTTGTAACCTCATCTTTTATTTTTTATTTTCAAAATTGGTATTTATTGTACATTTTTCACTAAATTATGGGGTTTGATAAGGAGTTGCGCTAATAATGTGCAACATAAAAATTTGCAACTGTCACCATTTTATTCTATAGGGTCTTGGCTTTCAGAAAATATACACCAAGATTATCAATTTGAAAAGAATGTTTAAAAGGGAAGAATTGTTAAAGGCTGGGAATGGGAGACATATCTACCATTAGTTAATATGGATGTTGCGTTAAAAAGAATACTTTGTTCCGGAGTACACTTTGGTAAAAAAAAATGGCCCATTATGATTTCCTGGGCAATGTTTATGTGGTCCAGTTGTATACCAATTTTTGTTCCTTTCACATTCCAAACATTTGGTGAACGGTCACAAGAGGTATAGTAAATTATATATATATATCCTCTCATGTGTCAAATACCATGTTTAGTATGTCAATAGGAGAACCAGATGTTTATAGGGCTGATTTAGTGACCACCTTTCCAATATTAGGAATAATAAAAATACCAATGTAGTGAAATATTTAATCAATAAACATGGGTGCAATGTTAAATCCTTAGAAGATTACAGGTACATAATTACAGGTACAGATTAACAAAAGAACTGGCAACCCTTTGAGGGTTATTTAGTAGAGAGGGGGTTTATTGGATCTTTTTGCTACAGGCTAGGAAACCTAAGAAAATGTATTTTGAATGGGGTGTCACCCATTATTATGAATAGGTTTCCATTTTGAGTAGGTCCTGAACTATTCCAATTAAATTCTACAGGTGAAACTCGAATAATTAGAATATCGTGCAAAAGTAATTGCAGTAAGTGCTGCAAAAGGGGCCCAAACCAAGTACTGAGTACATATGCATGCTTGTACTTTTCAGAGGTCCGATATTGTTCTATGTACAATCCTTGTTTTATTGATTGCATGTAATAATCTACTTTTCTGAGATTGTGGATTTGGGGTTCTTGGGGTTTTCATGAGCTGTAAGCCATAATCATCACAATTATGACAAATCACGGCTTGCTTTGCATCTTGCTTTGCATGTAATGAGTCTATCTCATATATTAGTTTCACCTTTTAAGTTGCATTAGTGAAATAAATGAACTTTGCACGATATTCTAATTATTCGCGTTTCACCTGTATTTCTCCCTCCACGGACCAGCGCTCATTGTACTGCATGATGGGATTATTCTGTCACCGGTTTTTAATGAACTGAAAGATGGAATAATCCCGTTGTCGGTAGGTTAATATTACATTTTATGCATTAGGTTACTGGCAAACAGTCATCAACTGTCACTTGCGTGACATGATCCTCACGGCTTGTGTAGATGAGCAAAATGCATCCATCTTGCAGGTGCATTCACCTTGCATTTGAGATTAGTTTGAAATGCTTCTGAGATCAGAGTTCATTTACAGGTACTTCTAACCACCAACGCGGCCTTTAGCATTCCCATTGACTTGTATGGGGAAATATACAGTTCTAGCTGCACAAGCATTTAGTCACAAATGTACTTGTGGTAAAGAAGAAACAACAACAGGGCGCTGCTCTATTTCTGTAGTAGATAGGCCTTATGCATGAAAACGCCAAAATTAGCTTGTTCTTTCATGGTTTTTAATGCAAGTTAGCACTGCAAGGAACAATGTGATTACTGGTTACAGCCAATAGACAATTCTTTTAGGTCACATTTATACAGAAGGTCACTTAAGTTACTTCATATACAGTATAAAAGGAAGACCAATGGGTACTGCCATCAACATAAGTCAACTTCTAATTGGCTGTTGCTGTGACTTTTCATAAAAAGGAAGAGATGAGGAGGTGGTGCTGTATGCTTAAATTATTCCCAACTAACTTATTCTTGTATGAAAGCCTTTTAGAGCCGTACTTACTTATTCTACAATACTGAATCAGCTTCCCAAAATCCTCAAAATCTCGTAAATTTTATTTTCAGAAACAAGAAGATTAGTGAGCTGCACTGCCTAATCCAGGAAGTAGTCCTGTTCTTTACAATCTACTTGTGCTAATCCTTAAATCACTACTCTGAGCGTCTGTCAATTAGGAAGATTCCATCACGTAGACATTCATATAAGCTGAGCTTTCATATAAAGAACACTACCCTCAAATTTTCTTTGGGTTACAGGAAGAGGAAATACGCCCTATATGGAACTTACCAATTAGAAGATTTGTAATTATATATTGTATGTCATTTTAGATTTTTTTGGTTGCAATATATGAACATTTGCTTTATAATATATATATATATATATAAGTATATTTTCCTCTCCTACGTATTTACTAAAAAAATTTTTTAGACTGAAGTGGTTTGGAGAACATGAATGATGCAACACCTAACCATGGTGAGGTGGCTTGTTGCCAGGGCATGTGCTCTGAAGACTGTCACACCTCAAGCAGATAGACCAAACATAGTTCAGAACTAAAACTATGTTTTACACAATTGCCAAAATAAAATATTCCATTTCACAGATATATCCGAAACTCTCTGCCATTGTTTAGAATCTAGGAAGTGAAAAATGTTTAATTTGGTCCCACCCCCTTACCCCCTGGATGAGTTATGACATTTTAGTCGCCTCCTGAGATACCAATGTTGCATATTCCAGGAGGCATTATTTAACCCATACACAGCACAATATGTATACAGAGGTGGTGCCAGATCTCGCGCATATGCGAGGTTAAGTAAAGCCTGCTGGGATTTGTGACACTGGCATCCCAGAAGGCATTACTTTCCTACATTCATAGAACAATATTTAACCCTTTTGCTACCACCAACATATGTCATACGTCGGTGGCAGCGGGCCCCTTTAAACAGACCGGGACTCTGTTTACATTTGTAAAGCCGACTTACTGTTGTAAGCCCAAATACTTACAATCATCATGTTTATGAACAGCTGCTTCCAAGTCTCTCAGCTCAGCTTCCCTGAGTTTCCTGTCCAGTACAAGATCACAAAGGACACAGCAAACTCCAGCAACTGTTCATATACTAGCTTGGAAGAGGGAGTGTGTTAGGGGAGAGGGAAGTAGCTTGATTTGCTGTCTGTGGAGACACACGCAACAACTAGCACACACAGGGGTGGCTCCATAGCACCCTGCTTGACAAAGGAGTCACTCTAAAACAAGTCAGGACCAGTGCTCCGGAGACCGGCTGATTCTGCGGGAAACAACCTTTTAAACATCAAGAAGCAGCTTCCGTTGTAAGTGATATATTCAGCATTTAAAGTAACTTAAAAACCTTTTGACTTTAATATTACTTTAACAATGTCAGAGCTGCATCCATTTTTTTTTAACATTTGCTTAGAGTTCACTTTTCCTGTATTGAGTATCTCGCCTAGTCTTTACAAAAAGTGTTTAAGTGGAACTCCAGCCAAGACCTTATTTTAATTCACTTTGGATAAAAGTGGGGAATGGTTAGCACCTCACTCAGGTTTTTAGAACCCAGGTATGACCAGAGGGATGAAAGATAACGGAGTTGGGCTACTAATAGTTCACAATTTTTGAGATTGAAGCGCTATACTCATATACAAAAAGCCCTTCATTTGCACTATTCTCCGTAGATTGATATTGGAATCAGGCTCTTGAGATCTAATAGCATTTACTAAACTACCCTGCACAGCAGGTAAATGAAACGATCAGCGCTGTGCATCAGGATCCCCAATTGAAGCAAGACAACTGGCACATGGTCCTCTCGAAGTCTTCCCTTTCTCACTATGTCCAACAGCGACACTGCCACAGCCTAAAGGAAGGTTATGAGTAATGCTGAGTTCCTATATTCCCACGGTCAACTTTATTGATGCACTCAGTCTTCATAGGACTTCATTCTACAGTCATTACTGAGATGGGAGAAACAGGATTACCAACTGTAACCAACTATAAAACTGCAAAAGCTACAGTATTTTATAGTAAGCCTTCCAATTGCTATGTTAAATCTTCCAGTAGGTGCTTTTACGACTTCAAATAAAAGGTAGGGGTTACAGAATCCATGATCCCTCTTGTGCCTCAACAGCCAGGTCTATCTGGTAAGGGGCATGGCACATCGGCAAATGGATATACGTGCAGGGCATACCAAGTTCTCCTAGGCCAATCCATAGCTAGGGGAATCATTGGAATTCTCGCCAATTTCTCTCCTGGTGGACTGAATGTGCAAATAGACGATGATACATCACGGATGCATAATAATGTAAACAACATTACACCAGTTGTCTGAATACTGGAAGTCATATCTATATATTTAATATTTTTTTTTACACTTAACTGTATTGCCATCACACGGGGATGACAAGCCCCTATATGATAGTGTTTGGAGGTGACAGGTTCTTTTAATGAAGACATCCAGGGTTTATTACATGTCTTCCCTGGCCTTCAATATATGGGATTGAGCACAGCACAGTGCCCGATCACCTGTGTAACTGGCACTGGCCGGCTTTACGAGAGCTCCAAGTACAGCACTTTCTGCCTCACTGATCAAAGCAGATCGGGAAATGGGCCTTCCCCGGTCTGCTCCCGCTCTCCATCCTGAATGCATTTTCCCTGTTCCCGTGTCCCCCAGGGAAGCCTGAAAAATATGGCGGGAGGGGGGTGCACCACCTACACGGGCTGCTACAAATGATGTGGGCACTTGTAGAGCCGTCCAGATAACTTGTACTAAATGAGCATCACCAGCTGAAAAGATTTCAGGACGACAACATATATTTATGTATGGCGGTCTTGAAGTAGTTAAAAAAGGTAAATCTCTCCAGCAGGGACAGAGACTGCAATACAAACCTGGCAGTGATTATAAACATTCCCTATGCAAGTTTTGGCTGTATAGACATTTTAAAGTAATAATACATGAAGTCAAAATGTTTTTAAAGTATTCTCAAATGCTAATTAAGTCACCTACAATGGATGCTGTTCCTTGATGTTTAAGTTTCCTGCAGAATCAGCTAGTCTGAGCGCTGGCCTTAATCTCCTGTTTTAGGGTGACTCCTTTCCCTTGCAGGGTCCTATGGAGCCAGCCTCGTATGTGCTAGTAAGTTGTGTGTCTCTACAAACACACAGGCACAACAAGGTCAAGACGATCCCCCGCTCCCCCTCCTCCCTTACTACTTCAAGGTTAATAGCACCCCTAATTACCTCTGAAACTTTCATATATATTTTACCTGTGAATGTGAAACGTGCTTGCACTTTGGTTGTTTATATTTGTTAAGTAACTATATTGGTAAATGCAAGCTCAACTTTCCTGATTGAAAAATTTGAACAATGCACACCAATTCCTAAATCTCTTTCTGTGATATGTCATCTCTGCACACTGTCTCCCACTTTGCCATAGTTGAGACAAATTCACTCTTCAGACCATAATAGTCTTCCTTTCTGCAGCCTCTTTTTTCATCATCCTTGGCCATAATCTGTGTACACCCCTTTCTTGCCTATCCCTCTATGTCCCCCCCAGTCCACAGTGAGTTGGTGTGCCCCCCCCAATCATCTCCCTTTTTGCTTCCTTTAGAGCACGCCACAATCAGCTTCCACTCCGTCTGTCCCAATTACAAGTTCAAGTGAGAAGACAACCCTGACATAAATATCTACTTCCAGCTTATATCTTGACTGGACAGGAATGTATACCATTCAGTTCTGAATACCAGTCGGTCCAAAACCAGCTTAAATTAACGAGTTCATGAATGTGCAAACTTTTGTTAGTTACTTACATTAAAATATTAGGCCAGAGTCGTCTGGTGACAGGGTCCCTTTAAGAACATCTATATTTCTGCACAGATTGAAATGTTTTTCCCCTGTAGGACCGAGCTGAGGTAGGAGAGGCCTTGGGCACTGTTCTGAGAAGTGTAAGAGGCGCAGGAGCGTCTCCTTCCCCTGCCACAGCCAACTGCTTATACACTTACCTCTGTGCCATTGATCGGAGCCCAACAGTACTACGCAGCCAATCCTGTGTCTCTCAGCATATGTCCTCATAACATGCAGCCGATCAGAAAATGTAAATATGCTGACATGTAACCCATGTGTCAGGAGTTCTTGATTACCTACAGATTATGAGACACACCATCTCTGACAATGACTCTGAACCACAGGATCAAAAGATATGCAATAATGCCACCTCTCACTTCAAAGGAAACTTCAAGGTTCTGGAACTTGTGGCACTAAATATTGTGCAGTGCAGAACTTATCAGGCTTACCAGCATTTAGAACAGAGCAGTATTGTGTTTTGTACACATTTACTGACACAGATATATCTGTATGTAGGATAACCAGCACACAGGCAGGGAGGAGTTTGTGACTCCTAATTATTTTATTACCTCCTTAAATCACCGTTATCCACCGTTATTCAATTTTGTAACTCCAATTTGCTGTGTCCTTGAAAATATTAGCCTGTTTTAAACATGCTGATTAGGACTAAACCATGCTGGTTTAAAACAACCTAACACTCCCATAGACTTCTGTTGTCATGTGACTAAAGCGGGGCACCCCCAAGGCTGGTGGACAGTGGCTGTTTCTGTACCCGGTATTGGCCCAGTAGGTGCGGGGTACAGAAACGGGCAGATTTGCCATCTCCACCGGTCTCAGCCCACCAGGAAGCGCGGGTGAACTTTGACATCATCACCTTGGCTGCCAGAGAATCTTCTTCCAACCCTGCTGCCTTCATATGTCCTCTATGATGTTCTGTAAAAATTGTATTTAGCCTGCAGTTTAGAAACTAAAAGAGTTGTTAAACTGCACATCACTGGAAGACACCTATGAAATAACTGGGGTCAGACAGGTTTCATGTAATAAATCTCCCCCCCCACCGCTTTAAGAACTTACCTTATTTGATGCTTCTTGATCCGAACAGCTTCTTCCTTCCACTCCTTTTTCAAAGTCCCTCCAGCACTGGTGCCGGTCTCTGATCCAGCGTAGACTCCTTGTGTCCAACGGAGTCTGTCCGACGTGCACACTCATGGCTGTGTACATCCAGCGTTGCTCTCCACCTCTGTCCTCTGGTGATCTGGACTGCGCATACACCTGCCCACGCTTCCTTCTCAGCGTTGTGGAGCCAGGACTTCTTCAGCCGGGAGCGAGCGTCGCTGACATAGGTAAGTTGGTTGGCATTTGCCAACTTTTTTTATGTTGGAGCATATATCTGCTTACTAGCAGTAGACAAAAAAAAGTTTGACTTTAATAATACTTTAAGGATCCACTCTTAAGGATATACACATATATATGTAGCGTGTGTGCGTGCGTATGTATGTATATATATATGTATATATATATGTATATATATATATGTATATGTATATACACAAAAAAAATATATATATATATATTATACACACATACATACATATATATACACACACACACATATACATACATACATAAAATGTGTGTGTGTTAGAGGTGCACCGAAATGAAAATTTAAAAACCGAAACTAAACCAAAATTTTTTTTAAAATGTCAGGCCGAAACCAAAAATGTTTTTTATTTTAACTTTTTCAATATTTTATTTGTATTTATTTTTTACAAACTTTTTAATTGTTTGTATTTTTTTTTATTTATTCATTTTTTTATTAAAATATTTGTATTTTTTACTTTACTTTTAGAAGCATCGGGGAAATATTAGGGATCTAAAACAGACCCCTGATATTTCCCATTTAAAATAGAAAAAGAGATTGAGGACAGAGTCCTCAATCTCTTTTTCTGCAGCCCCTGTTATAAATGAACAGGAATCCTCTATACTGAGTGTTCCTGTTCATTCATAACATGAGAACATTGTGTGTTTACTATAACCACAAATCATGAATAAACAGGAGGTGATGTAGATCACTTCCCATTCATTCATAATTGAGGACACAGTAAACATACTCTGTCCTCAATTATGTACAAATCCATGCACTTTTGGCATTATGGCAAAAGTGCCATTTTTGGTGCGTGTGAGTTTTTCTTTCTTTATTTTTTTTTCTGTATAGTTTGTATACACAACTGATCTGTAGCCAATAATATTTATTTTTCCGATTCCTAATTATATTGGTAATGTATTTACATTTTAATTCCAAAACATTTTGTAATTTTAAAATAATTTGTAGTTAACTGTTGATGGCCCAGGCAAGGTAGCAGGGGAATATCTGTGCCTTGGTGGCAGAAGCCCCTGTGACTGCTGTAACCACAGGCATGCCTCCCCCTCATCCACAGCAATATCACCTTTATGGACTATGTACTGGGTAGACTTGTACTGCTTGTATTACCACTTTGCTGCCATACAGCTTGGGAGGAGCCAATAATTACATTAAACCAGTAAAATGTAAAGAATTAAAGCTGAACGCTGGGCTAAATTCATATTTCCTAAATACTAGTGACAAAAGTATTCTAACTTGAATCTTGGTGTCATTTGTAATTTTTCCAGATATGTGCATAGATCCAGCATGGCACATCTTATTTGTGTGTGTCAGAACCTCCTGTAATAAAGATGACATGGGGATGACAACATCTTAAAATGAATAAAACCCTGCTACCTTTTAGATGGCTACATTTCAGCTTTAAGGCATACAACAGTAAACATGTGAGATGAGAACAGACAGTCACTTAAACATTGGTCAGTTGTGAAACTTATAACACATATTTCTGTTAGTCTTGAGTCAATTGCAGGGTACAAGACATCTGGCATACCTGAGTGCAGCCCTTGAGGGACAGGCACCGCAGCCCCCCACAGCCCTTTACCAGAGCCTGGATCCCATCCTTGCTGATCTGATCACACCATGAGATGTTCAGTTGCTCCAGGAGGGGGCAGCCCTCACTGTCATGCACAGAGAAGGGGATTTTGATTAGAAACCCTTCCATTTATCAGAAATACAAAACATTTGAGCTATTGCTTAAAAGGTAATTAGTAAAATACAGGGTCTGCGGCTCACAATGTTAACTGGCTCAACCCCAATTATTCAACTTACAAACAGTAACATATGTATTATATTTTAAGGAAACCTACAATTAAACAAATATGGAAGCTGGACCTCCTTCTGAAAATACACTTTGCCTGGCTCTCTCTAGTTTCAATCCTTGAATCTCATGCAGCCAGTAAATTCAGGACACCAGATCTGTGTACCTGTTCCATGTCAGTGATTGACACTAGTGGATTACTTAATTAGCAGGGTAGCTGAGTAACTAGCATTCTCAGAAGGAGGGCAGCAGTGGCAGCCTACATAGCCCTCTCATTACAAGTTCCCTTTAAAGCACCTATGAGTGCCAGATTTTCTGACTGCTTGCCACTGAAACATTGGCAACAATATATTTAATAGAAGAGGCTGTGCTTTCTTAGGGTCTGATGTGAAGGACCCAGACATTTGGTTCTTGGGCTAAGCTTCTAGAATATGCTCTACACAAGAAGCGAAAGTGAAAACAGTGAAGAATTATTCATAAGCAATGTGTCCACAACTCCAGCTTACCGCCTTCCGCATACCTTAGACTTGTGCATGCTAAGGGCATTGGAGAGCTTCTATGGCTCTCAGCCTGCAAAAACAGCACAGGAAGGCACAAGACGACAACCGTCTCTCTTTTTTGGGATTTCAAGAAAAAGAGGCATGAAAGGAGGCGGTAGAGTGAAAAAAAAGCCAACTCCAGGAACTGGGCAACAGTATTAAAGTGTCTCGAAACCCAAGAACAAAAAAATTTAATATGTTGCAGATTACCACTATGTGACTGTATTTGTTTTGTTTGGTTCCTGTTTTTTTTTAATCTCCTTTGTTTTCAACTAGTGATCCTGCCAGACACACTTCCTGTCCTAGGATGACAAAGCCCACTCAAGGCACGATATCTGTGGAGGAGCAGCGTTGTTACCTCAGAAAAGGAATTGTGTTAGAATTACAGAACACCCCACATCCTAGTCTTTATAAGAGGGAGTTGTTTAGTAGTCCACAGAAGTGAATTAGGCAAGGCTGATAACATTGGCTGGGATTTCAAGATGCACAGGAAGTTAGGGGATCATTTTTCTAGAAGGATCAACAAGTATTTTTCTGTACTTGCAAGGGATTTAAAGAAACAAAATGTGAAAAATTTGCATATATTGGAGATTTGTACGGAATATATTTTATTTTTATTTTGTCCATACATACATTTTAGGCAAGTACTTAAAGTGTATGTCCAGCCAAAGCCATATTTTCTTAGGCCTAGGGAGAAGAATTAGTACCCCGATCAGATTTTTACTTCTATCTGGGGCTCTGTTAAAAGACATATACTGACTTCCTGTTCACCTGTTTTACCAGATAGGAATTGAATGGGGAATTTCCAACAGCAACACAGACAGAAATAATCAGATTCTTGTACTCATCATAAAAATGTTTTCTTACACAACAATGTAGTAATCTGGTCAATAATCTAAGGAATTGGAGACAACCTCAATGGAACCACATTAAGTGATAGAAAATGACAAAGGAGTACCCCTTCCAAAAAAGACAAGAGTGGGAAGACACTATTTGTCTGGCAGCACCACAAAAACAGTAAAACTACCAGATCTGTCCCTAGGGACACTCGGTACTGTCACTAGAACCTAAAAGAAAATCCCCAACAGGGCCCGTTTATCCGATAGGATTTGGGACATGGGCAGGGAAAGTAATTTGAGGAACTTGTAATGCCCAGGCTCCCAGATACAATAGGGGGAAGAGTAAGAGAGATGAAGGTCAATAATAGAAGGAGAGACTACGTAACAAGTGCATGGCCTCAGTACCCCACTAGCCCTCAACTGGAAGAAAAGGGGCAGTATCATGATAGAGAAGAAAGATTCCACTAGCCCAGAGGGTGTAGAGTGCTTCAGTGAGGAGTTGATACCAGCAAAAAAACTGATCCTTCTCAAGGAAGTTGGAAAAGTCCAGTGCTGTCAGCAACTACAAGAGCCTATGAAGGATACTAAGGGGACCGAATCCAGTTGGTGAAGAGAACAGTGGAAAGTGGTTCCCACTGACCATGAAAATCAAAAGCTCCTCTGTTGAGAAAATACTGATGATCAGAATTATTTTAGGATACAAAAATGTTCTGATCATGAGAAGAAATATTCTTCAAGGGAATACCACCCAAGGACAAGTTCCTACTTAGTTCAGAACAGGAAGTCCCAGAGAGCATGGAACCCAGGAAGGCCAGGGTAACACTCAAAACATGTTGGGAAAAAGCTAAAATGTAAGCCATCTCGAAAGTAATTAACCTGCGAGGTAAAGAGAGTATCATAAGCAACCAAACGCCAAGGAAGTCTGATACCCAGGGACCCTTCCAGTTGTGCAAACTTGAAGCAGTGGGTGTTTGCCTTCATGCTGAAGGCATGTCAGAAGCGTGAGCAGATCTCTGGCTTCAGAACCTGCAGTCTGAGCGGGAGATTCTCTGTGAGTTTGCTCTGTGAAGGAAAAAGAGGTAAAGTGGCATTGCTCCCTTCACCTTTGACATCACATCAGTGTCCCATGCACCAGCCAGCCATACATAGCCAGAGTGCCCTATGCATTTGTACAGGCATCAGTCATATGTGGGGACACAAGTTTTTAAGGGGTTGTAATACAGTATCACAGCTAAGATACAAGGCTCTAGACATCTAATCTAATCTCTCCATAATGGTGGGACCTACCCCAGTGGTGGAAGGATTCTCTCTAAACAGCATAATCTTTCTGACATAATTTGACAGATCAGAGTTAATGCCAACACAGGATGGAGGGCCAAACCAGTTAACTCAATGTGAGACCTAAGGTGGGAATGTAACTTCCTACCAGTACATTCCTCAAGGGTAAGTATACCATCAACCCTTCTAGTGGTATCTCAGTTAAAGCGGATCATTGGGGCATCCACATTGGGCACGGACCACCTATAAGAGAATCCCTCTTCAGAGGGGTAATGCTCTGTACAGTCACTGGTTGGGACCAGGGCCCTTCAGGGGCTCCATAAAGGAAGTTCTCAAACAACAGGTGTATTAGAAAAGGTCTTTGCAGGTGTAGGATCTCTAAAAGAAGAAATAAGTCCTATATCAGCAGGCTGATTGTCCAAATGCAAGCTGATTGGATCAATAAGGTTTGGACCTAGCTTTTGTATATCAGAGTCAACTGCAATAGACTGCAGTGACTCAAAAACAGATTTATCCAAAATTTGAGACTCTGTATTAGAATAAGAAATCACAGCATGGGTTCCAAACCCAGTGAGTTTTACAGGTTTAGGGGGGGGGGGGAGGGTCAGAGACAGAATCTTTCTGGAATGGTGTCAAAGCACACTCAGAAACCCTTTGGACAGAATGGTCCAGTAGCTAGGCATAAACAGTGCCTGATAACCATAGTAGCCCCCACAGACATGGTAGAGGCCTCGGCCCCACCCAACAGTGCTGAAATAGACTCAGAAATAGGGTCATATGATAAGAGTTCTAGTTTACAGGCATCAGTTCCACGTAAGGATACCAAGTAAACTACCCCCAGAACCAATATTGGAGTATGGGCTGTGGTACTCCATAGCAGTGGGTTCGTCATCTGCATATCTTGAAGACATGTTGCGCCGTAGACTCATGTACTCAAAAACTTGAGTCTACGGCGCAAAATGGTGCTGATGAGGGTCAGACAGCTGAAGGTGACCAACTCATTATAAAGTGGCCAGTGGAGCCGAACCGGGACCAATTTGGGGCTTTAGAAACAGGAGCGGAAATTAGATGGTACTTTCTCTAGACTGAATGGCAAAAAGAAAGAGCACAGAACTCACACACGCACAACAGTCCACCTCAGCTCTCAGTCCCTTTAACGGTTACTGAAGAAGATGATGGTGGTGGGAAATTTGAAAAACTGTGACCAATGATAACAACAGTGAGGTAGCTGCTGGTGTTTCAGCACGAATATTCCCCACAATCCAGGTTGACCTCGCCACGTCAAGATGCCACTCGCTATGCGAGTCTTCAGGGACTGGGTCAGACCAGAGGCTGTGCCATGACTGTGGATCCAGAGAGTGCTCTGCGGCTAACTAACAGTACACAGAGGTCTGAAAACTGCCACATTGCAGAGCTCAGAACTTGAAGTCAGATTGCAGGCTGGCTCCTTAAGTTTCCAGTCCAGCGGAGTCTAAATATGGCCTCCAAAGCTGTTGCTAAGGAGACACCGATCAGGATAGCTGCTGTGTAGACTAGTTTAAGAAGAATTTCCTCAAATATTGATTGAAGTCACTAAGGAAAAAGGTTTTGTTGTACCGAGTATCTTAACTGATGAAATATAACAATAAAATAGTATAGTTGGACTTTCACACAGCTGAAGAAAAAGTGTCCAACCTCAATGTTTTGTGTTTTTTTTGTTTGGCAATGTCCAAAACTCTGTTAGGCAGCAGCATAACCCAAATGTCTAAGAATTACTACATTCCCATGTCCATCAATGGACAAGAAACAAACAAATGCTTTTCTTTTCTTTAGTAGGGGGAGACTAGAACTCCATGTCAGATTTATTTAATTCTGTCTGTGTTACTACTCTAGATGTTCCCTTATTTCCTGGCTGGTAAAACGGTTGTCAGCAAGACAGCCCCTGATGGCAGTAAAAACCCCATAGGAGTTGTATTCTTTCCCCACTGTATCCAAAACTAAGAAAAAAAAAATGTTGTGGCTGGACATACACCAAGTGCCCGTTTAACCTTCCTGGCGGTATTCTCGAGTGTAGCTCGGGGTTACTTTTCCATACCATAAGCGGTAACCCGAGCTACACTCGGGAATGCCGCATAGCATTACTTAACTTGTCCCTCGAGCCGCGCTGTGTTCTCTGGCCGAAGCCGGCATCCGTCTTCCGTCCTTTGCGAGCGTACGCGTCGCAGGGGGGCGGAACGGGCCGGATATTTTAAAAAATACGAAAAAAAAAAATCATACCCTCAGGGAGGTTAAAGTGTATGTATTGCCAAAAATAAAAAATAAAGCATATTGAGTACATCTCATAAAAACATGCTTTTTGGCTTGACATACACTATAAAGCATGGGTGTTCTGCTGAATGAATCCTAAAATTATTACAAAATGTAAAATAAAATGCTACAGGGACCCTTTAACCAGATCTTGTCAACATGAATTTAATTAGGTGCAGTCTGAAACATGATAGCTTAGCAAGATTTTTTTTTTTTTTTTTAGCACAAATGTAAAAAAAATAATTTTAAGCCATGTCTTACCCTAAAAAGCCCTCCCATATGATAACATACACAACAATTTATCACTTAATTCCATGATACATGAAACATGATATAGAAACATGAGAGCAAATCTCACCTGATAGCCTTTAGGGATAAGTTAGTAATGGAGGTGCATGATGCCAAGTCCAAATGTCTGAGTTTACAACAAAATTTACTGAGGCTAGACGAGGTTCTGTAAGGAGGACAGACATTTAATGGCTCACAATGTCCTATACAAAGCCAAAGTCATTTTTCACACATTAGACACTGGGAACAGATCTAGCCACACAAAGTCATGTGGGCTTTATTAGATGATAAATCCACTTGATACTGATTTCAAGCCAAACCTTCAGCAAGCTATAAAAACCCTGGACTTTCTATTATACTTCGTGGAATAGAGCCATGTATGTACAGCAGTAGAAACATGGATATCAGAATCCAAGAGACCGCTCCAAACACACCTGTCCCGGCTTGTGATATGCAGTTTTCTTCTGACTGCTTTGCAAGTGCAAATTTAGTTTTTATGCTAATGTAATAAATACTGAATTTCTACACTACATTGGTGCACCACAGACCACAAGATATAGAAAGAGCACAGGCTGTCTTATTTAGTTTAATTACAATGGACTCCAACATTGAGGTTAGTATACAGAGTTGTTGTTTCTAGCATTAATACGGTAGTTCTACTTTTTGTTTCTAATATTCCCTTTATATGTGGCAACTGCCCTAATTTTTGCTGATGTTGTGATCTCGGGTCTTTTTTTTTCCTCTTTCCAATAAACGTTTCCTAGACTGCTTGTAGTGGTCTAGTGTTTTGTTCAGAAAATACAAAAGGCTACGCAATGAATGAAAAGATGATTTAGCCTAATAGTTTATCCTCCCTGTGTGACATGCAAATTGGTGGCACACACTGTCTATTTCATCTCATACAAAAGGGCAACTATAAACCAACCAGACCCCTAATTGCTGAAACCTAGCATACAAATAGTAATTAACTGTAGATATGAGATGCTCAAAGATTGGGCAGCCATTGTTGTACCTATGGATTACCACTTTACTTTTCAAAAGGCAGCTATATCTATAAACAATATAATAAAACACCACTATACACCTTTACCCAGACAGCCAACTTACGTGTCAGTGATTTTGGTGCAGCCATTCAGATTTAAAACTTCAATATTCCTACAGTTTTGGGCAAAGGTTCTGCAGAAGACAGAGAAATAGCTAGATGAAAAGTAAATTCGCAAGGATAGCAAAGGATGATGGCAAAAATCAGATCATCATACCGGAGAGCATTATCTCCTACACCCAGACATCCACGTAAACTTAGTTTGCGCAAAAATCCACCACATCTTTTGGATATATTTTCTACTACGCGGCCCTGGAAGAGAGAAGATTTCACATGGTGGACTTAGAGCAGACATTGGCCATCTGAATTTCAATGCTAGCCAACTGACCAATGAAACATCATAGTTACCTCAATATCCCTTTGAAAGTCGAATAAGTCGATTCTCTGCCAATTACTGCCATCAAGAGCAAGGACATTCCAAGCCTGAAAGCACCAAGTGATGTACTGATCAAGTTATAGCACTGCCAGGTGTCAATTATAAAATGACAAGACACCTACGAACCATACAAGTGGTTATGTCTGCGTCAAAATGTGTATTCTGATTTAGAGGAGAAAGTGAAAAGTTAATAAGCATGGACCCCCTACTGTCCTCCTTTTGCAGTCTCCCCACCAGTAACCCCTTCAATCTGTGTTAGTGTATAAGCAGGCATGACAGTCGATAGCCAGATCAAGTGCTGATCGGACGTTAGCCACCCACTGTCAACAAACCTCTTTCATTATTATTCCCCCACTGATAGGCCAGCACATGCTCTCACTACTCTTTCCACCTTCCGAATAATTTTTCATCTTATTGGTGGCTGTGCAAACTTTTTTTTGTTACCTCAGTCTTTATGTATGCAAAAGGTAGCAAGAGAATGTTCTAGCATCAAATACAGACTTGTTCCAAGATCACCACATACGTGACAAAAAGAGCTTGTGTACTACAGCTTTTTCTAAGGGGAAAACTGAGGTACAGTGCAGATAGCTTGTGCTCCCTGTATGTACTTCAAGTCTTTGTTTCAGATTAGACATTTAAGAAATTACAGATTCGTAACACACAGTAAAAGTGCTTCAAAACAAGCCCTCACTCACCTCTCTAGGTGTTTTTAAGGCAAAGTTATTCATTCTCAAATATGCTCAAAGATCACAACAAAGACTTTATAAGTAGTTAGAAACCAACTGCAACCAGACAAGCTGCCTAGGGGACCAGTGTAAAGCACTTTTACTTACCTGATCCCCACTCCCACAGGCTCCAAATCCGGTGCCTGCAACTTCTTCCCCCCCGGCATTCTGGCGGTCACCACCCATTGGCTTCATCATTTCTAAGAGGGTCCATAGTAGGGCTGCAACTAACGATTATTTTTATAAATCGATTAGTTGGCCGATTATTCGATTAAATCGTATTAAAAAAATGCCATCTTTTATTGGAAATAAAATACACAAATGGAGAGTTACTAACAAAGTTTGCTTGAGAATAAAACTGCATGCACATTTTTTGCAATCGCTCCGCACTGGAACGAACGGCATTGCAGTACCGTGCGTTCCAGTGCGGGCGATAGCACTGCGGACGGGAGGCGCATTTGGGGTGCACTGAAGTGAATGGCACCACAATCCACATTTGCACGCAGCAGAATTTATCAGGCCGAAGCGAAAACTGACTTTTTTCACACCTATAATTTTTTTTACTTTTTAAAAGCAGATGAGGGACCGAAGGAGAATGTTCTCCATCAGGTCCACTCCTCTGCTGATTGACAGCAAGCAGTGGGCGGGTGCAATAGCCAGCCTGCTATTGACTATTGCAATTTAAAAAAACAATAGCAGGCTGGTTGTTGCTCCCAGCAACTGGGGGCACAGGAGACACAGCGGGAGGGAACGGGAAGCATCAGAGGTTTGGCAGAGGGAAAGGGGGAGCATCTGAGACACAGCAGGGGAGTGGGGAGGAGCATCGGAGGCACAGCAGAGGAAACTGGGAGAAATGGAGGGGCACAATCAACTAATCGCAGAATCAACTAAATCGATAATGAGAATCATTGACAACTATTCTCATCAGAGCCAATTTTTCGATCAGTTGTTGCAGCTATAGTTCATAGCCTTGCATTTTACACGAGTACACTAGGGGACAGTCCACAAGCTAGAGCAGATGGGAGAGGTGAATGCCAACCTCTGGGGAAGCAGGAATCAGTCAAGAAATTATTTTACACCCATCCACTAAACAAAGGACAGGTAACCCGTGCAGTGTGGGAATAGTCCCACTCATGTGGTATAATGCATGTGTTATAAAGGGCAGAAGTTAATAGATCTAACATCTTGTATTTCTGTCTAAAGACAGTGAAATGTTTTCACCTACTGCAGCGAATACATTTGACATCACAAACACTTCAGCGGTGACAATCCCTAACTTGGCTTTTTAATGGCCACAGTATAATGCGCTGTTCCAAGAATACCAACTCATCATCAAGAGCCCTGGAGATACAGTCAGTCACCCTTTACCTGCTCAAACTTGAAAAAATCAGTTTTTAACCCACTTCACTTACCCTGGCGACTTGGGCACATCGACATAGAGTAACAACATCTAAGAAGGAGAATATCCTAAAATATATAAAAATAAAAAAAAATCACTTTATAAAAATTGCAAAATTAAAAACAGGCCAA
>NW_017306703.1:809153-823841 GCF_000935625.1 Nanorana parkeri
ACACGTATATCTATATCTATCTCATTGTTCACAGACAACTTTGGGAATCTCAAAAAATGCTCACCTAAGTAGCAGCTCCTTGGGAAGCTTCTTGTTAATCAGAGCTTCATCATTGTTTGAGAACATCTGGTGGAAACGGAAAAAAAATGGGAGTAAAAAAAACCCAACAAAAATCAAAACACATAGTTTTGCATTGCCAAATTATAAAGCTGCTGGAAAACAGATAAGTCAATATCTCCATAAATATAAATGGGTGGTACTGGCAATCATTATAACAAAAAAAATAGCTAGTCCTCAAATTGTTCTTTGCAACAGACAGAATGCGCGTGTGTGTATTGCGCTTCAAGGAAAAAACTGTGCCCAATTACAACACAACATATTTTGTTTTGGTAAGAACAGAGAAGGGTTAGGACCTCTTCCAGGTTTAGATTGCTCTTAGTGTCCCTATTGAGGAGATTTTCCCTCACTTCCTGATCATTTCTCATTTTAATAGCTACGTGTGTCCTGCCAGGGAGATTCTCAGTTTGTTCGGGCGAATATTGCATAAGTTGAAAATCATGGTTGCACCAATACTAGTATTGGTGCCGATGCTGAGCATTTGGGCGAGTACTCGTACAAATGCTCCGATGCCTAGCCCGATACTTCAGCTTCTGGTATCAGGAAGCCGGGCAGCAAGTCATTACATGCTGTCCGGCTTCCTGATTGGCCAGAAAGCTGGCTCCATGCTTTCTCATCACGTAGTGACGAGAAGCATGGAGACGGCTTCCCTGCTAATCAGTAAGCCAGGTGGTAAGTCATTACACGCCGCCTGGCTTCCTTAATGGTACTTCCGGTATTGACGAGCACCGAACAAAATATATCGGTATATATCTGGCAAATAAATTAGAAGAGCTTGAGCTTATGATACTCGAAGAGGACTTCGATATAGTGGGAATAGCGGAAACCTGGCTAGACAGCGCACATGATTGGGCCACCAACATAGAGGGGTACAACCTGTTCAGGAGGGACAGAGGTGGGAGAAGGGGGGGGGGTATGCATTTATGTTAAAAATAATCTAAATACGCATATAAGGGACGATATCACGTCAAATAGTGGGGAGGACGTGGAATCCTTATGGCTGGAACTGGACATGACGGACGATCGTCGCAAACTAATTGTGGGTATTTGTTATAAACCACCAAATATCGGGGAGGAGGGGGAGGCTCATCTACAGTCTGACCAAATGAACTCGGACCAAAAGTGGGAATGTTTTAAAAACACCTTACATATTGCCATTGCCAAATGCATACCATTGGGTAATAAAAGTAAAAGAGCACAAACAAAACCTGTATGGCTTAATAAAACTGTAAAGCATCACATAAAGGAAAAGCGATTGGCATTTATAAATTATAAGATGGAGGTCGACGGCATTGTCGTTCGTTAACTACAAAGAATGCAATAAAAGATGCAAACTAGCAATACGGGCAGCTAAAATAGAGTGCAAAAAGCATATTGCCAAATAAAAAAAAACCAAACATTTTTTACCAATATATAAACAGGAAAAAGGGGAAAAAAGGAGCAAATAGGCCCAATTAAGGACGAAAATGGGAAGTTGGTCACAAACGACAAGGAGAGGTGCTGAACACTTTTTTTCTCCTCAGTATACACTCAGGAGGGAAACGGGTTTGACACAACCTCAAATACTATGTAACAAGGGTAACCTGCTTGTGAAAGGAGTCCCTCTAAAACAGGAAGTCAGGACCACTGCTCAGGGATCAGATGATTGTGCAGCAAACCTTTTAATACATCAAGAAGCAGCATTCATTGTAAGTGATTTTATCAGCATTTGAAAACAGAACATTCCTGTGTCCCTTAACTATTCTCTTCTCAAAATCATTTTGACTTTAATATCACTTTAAATGCTGAATTTCCTAAAACATCTAAATGCAGAGTGTGAAAGTCCTCAGTGGGAGCATGTACAGCAAATAAAACCTGCCAGGGGTTTTCAAAACTTCCACACTGAAAAAAAATGGAGTTTATGTAGGATGTTTCCTTCTGCGGAGTCTTATTTGTACATGATGCCTAGGAGCCTTCCCTGAATTCTACGGAGGCCATAACAAATTTTCCCCATGGGTTGGTGTTCTAAGGAAAAGGAAAGCAGCCACTGATTCTCTCTCCCCCCCCCCCATACATTGATCTACCACAGTGTCTGCCAGCACTATGTACAGTGACACATCTCACAAGCTGTTTAGGCTGCATATGCCTCCCAGGCAGTGGCATTGACACAGAGCTCACTACAGGCAGAGGCAGCTAAAGAGTACCTTTTCAGAAAGTCATTAAGGCCTGGTTCACATCTGAGTGTTTTCCCTGCACGTACAGGAGGCACAAAACACAAAAATCAATACATTCATATGGGGCTCGTACACACGTGCGTTTGCGCATACAAAAACGCAGAACGTTGCAAATGGTACATGCTTGATTGTTTGGGTGGTTGCCACGCGTTCTGTGGTTGTAGCTGAAAGCACGGGAACAAAACGTGCGTCTACAAAAAAAATTGTTTGTTTTTGTCCGCGCAGGAAAATGCACAGATTTCCAAAACGCGCAGGTATGAGTCAGGCATAAAAACTCAGGACGCCCAGACAAGCAATAGCAGACCGAGTCAACTGCTGGAACAAGACATGTGAGAGAGCTCCTCCTACTGACCATGCTCTCATTCATATATGCTAATCAGCTGAAACAATGTGGGAAAGAAACTGATTTTTCAAGAAGGTGCTACTATGTAACTTCCTTGTTTTTCCCACTGGAGATTAATACGTGTATTTCAATGTACCCCCAAAAATATGCTTTAATTGTTGTAAAACAAGTGGGGGCTTCACAGAAACACATACAGTCGTGTGAAAAAAGAAGTACATCCCATTGAAATTGCTGAAAATTTTAACAAAACTGAACAGGAAAACATTAGTTCTCTGTTCAAATAGTGCCTACAGATAAAGGTTATATACTTGAACAAATTACATTTAAAACTGGTTTGAGGTTTTGCAATAAAGCATGAAAAGAGTGCAGAGGTCAGGTGTATGCAACCTGTTCCCATCCGTAATGTCTATTAATGAAAGCAGGGCGTCTGATTTTTTCCTTTAATGCACTGCGCAAGCATAGTGGCGGAAAGCCAAGCATGCGCATTGTGATCGCAATGCAGGTGGCACATATGTATAAAAATCACGCCCATCTGTACCTTACCTGCCATTCCACCACCAGAAGAGGAGAGAGGAGGTCTCTCAGGCACCACACAGCTAGGCTTCATCCCAGTACCAAGTAGCAGCAGGCTGCCTACAGTAAAAACAGCAGCCACACTCACACTAGGCCAGTGTGCACCAACTGGAGCCCAATACCTCCTAGACCTACTCTGCAATTCTGCATTGATTTGATTTAGATATGTGATGTCAAGTGAGCCAACTATTGACATAACCACTTGCTGGCCATCCATTAGATCTATAGATCATTTTGGTACTGTAAGTCTATTTTCTGATTATTTTAAGTATTCCTAATTTCTATTTTTGCCTAGCATACAGGTAGCCGAGAGGGGGGCTGCTTGGTGACCTTCTACATGTCAAGTTGGAAGACCTCATGGGCAGATCATGCTCTAACCAGGAATGGGAAAAATCATTCATCTCAAATTGTCCATGGCCCTTTATCCACAGAATAAGAGTTTTAAAAGGATAAATGTATCTTTGCCAGAGTCACAAAGCCTTGCTCAGAAAACAACCTTGCTTGATACTCTTTATCCTGTATATGAGCCACATTCATTCCTAGGTGGAGAGCTCTACTTTTCAGGAACGCTGGAGGCTGCCACAAATAATGCTCTCAATAGAAATGAATTGGGCCACAGTACACATGTAAATGTCAGGACTGGGTGGACAGGAATACAAATTCCTTTTGGTAGGTAATATAACTCAAATGCATGTAGCCGTAAGGCAACTATAGCAGGGGGGAGGCGGTGGGGTGAGAGGGGGCCAGATTGGAGCAGGTACTTACTCTTTAAGCTTTAATATCTGCATCTGTCACTTGGCCGTTCTGATAAGATCGTTTTGGCATTTTGGTCAATTGCCATTGTCTGTAAAATTATTTTTTTGTATACTTAATATTTGTGCCTGCTTATATAGTCCTGTTTTAGCTCCTAAAGGTGAACATAAGAAATCTAGCAACAAGTCACCACCAGTAGCTGTATCAATGCTGGATCATTAGTAATTGTGATGTCAAACGTGTCTGACATTCGGAATCTTCTAACCACCTGTTAAACAGGTTGTTACAACATTCTGTTGAAAGTACTATGTATATCAAATATTCCAGAACTGGTTCCGGTATGTGAAACAACTTTGTATCTTGGTCACAACAAATGTGAACACGGATCCTTATCAGTCCTCCTGGTGACAGCAACGGTCAATTACAAAAAAAAAAAAAAAATGTTTGAAAAAGTACAATTAGGAGAATGGCTGTTTATGGGTCCCAATAATAAATGCAATGCTTAATGCCTTTATTGTGAGTAAGAAACGTTCAGGAGAGGCAGGCCTTCTATAACACACCCCATAAATGTTAAATCATAGATATAAAAAAAATTCTAGCTTCATGGCTAGAATAGACACGAGAAAGAGGCAAAGAAAAGGGCAGTATATTAAAATCAATAAAGCTTTATTTCAATTCATTAAAACTGATGAAAAATCAATAAATTTACAGCAAACCTTAAAAAAAAAAAATTAGATCAGGCCTACATTGCCTGTCTAAACATATCCCACAAGATAACCGATTCGTAAAAAGAATGCACTAGTCATACAGTCCTAACAAAATGTATTTGGAGGGCTTATCATGTACATACCATTGCTACAGGCTTTAAGCATCAAAATATATCTGCATGTAAGAGATATTCAACTGGAATAGTTTTTCAAATCTTCTCCTGACCCTGCTGTCATAGCTGATAAGAAAACAGTCCATAAAAAAGTCAAGTGGAGGTTCCTTAACTTCCCATTGAGTTTAATGGATGCCTTATATTGCTTTTCTAAATATTTTTCCGATTCTAAAGAGCTCCATAAAAAAAAAGGATGATTCAGTTCCAAGTCACACATAGAAATACACAACTCAGAGGAGCCTTTCAGATCAGCCCCTACATGAATAACACTATATCATGGGTGGGGACAATGCTGACTCTGGCACATAATCACTTCTCCAGCTTTGTAATTGCCCCGTTTTCATTTCTTCCCTTCTATTGTTCTTCCCCTTTCCCCCCCTAAAACTCAAACTCCTTTACCACCTTGACTTCTACCAGTGTCCCTCCTCAACTCCCACATAATCTCCTTTCTGAAACCTGTTGTCTCAGTCCCCATTGCTCAATAGCCTACACCCCCCAAAAAAATGCTGGCAGTAGAAGTAACTGTTATGGTGCAATTTAGGAATGTGTTATATATACACACACAAGAGGGAACCACTCCCTCTCTGGACACGACTGTTGCCTGTTTACTTTGCATACTTCATATTGTTGTTACTAAATGGTTAATGTTTACTGTATCCACAACAGGGTTGGTCTGTTCCATGCCTAGATTGCTAATGCAACCCTTATCTTGCTGATTAAATTAAAAAATTATTACTAAAGCAGTAGAGGATAGAAGTAAAAAGAGATTAAAAAGGAAAAAAAAAAAAAAACCACACAACTAACAAAAAACAGCCAAATCAGCTGCAGTCACTTTTTTGCGGTCGGAAAAAAATAGCCTGATGGTGGGGATCCTGATCAGCATGGATGGGGGAATCATTCAGCCTGTGCGACTGACCAGCAAAAAAAGGAAAAAGTTTATCTCCAGCTTAAAGCTAACCATACACGGATGAAATTTCGAGTGCAACAAAATCTCAACAACATCCAGCTTCACAAAAGTCATTTTGTTAGAGCTGGGAACAAAATTATTTGCTGAACAGTCAGGGCAGCCATCAGGGGGGTACGGCAGATATTAATGTAAGGGCCCGGGCAGCCTGGGGGGCCCGTCCGGGTCCCTTAAATGACTATCGGCCGACGGTGAAGGGTGAGGAGGCGGAGGCCTGGCCCTAGCAGTGCAGGGCCCCAGCATTGCCGCTCCAGAGGCTTTGAGACAAGCTAGGGCCCCATCAGCGACGCTGCTCATCTGATGTCGGACTGGCCGGAAGTGACGCTACTTCTGGCTGGTCCGGCGGCAGACGAGGCCATGTGTGCAGGTAAGAGGAGCTAGGAAGGAAGGAAGGAAAAGAGGGATGCAGCCCTGACCAGCCAACCTGAGACCCTTCAGAGCCCACCATAGACAGTCTCAGATGGGCTGTGCAGCATCTATGGTGGGCTCTGCAGGGTCACTCTCAGGTGGGTCCTGTGTCCAGTGCGTCACTAAGCCCTGCGTCCAGCAGCGCGGGGGGTGGCCCGGCCTAAAGCCGTGTAAGGGGCCCTAAAATTTCTGATGGCTGCCCTGTGAACAGTGACTGGGTCCAATATTCTTTGCTGAACAGTGACTGGGTCTTATCAGATGCCCAGACCCCCTCCCACACCTGAACGCAGGGAGTCGGCCGGCTTACATTCCAGTGCGCCCTACAGGTCCCCGGTGTCCTGTCCTCCCGTGGTGCTCATGTGGCCGACAATGCACATGGGGTGTCCTGCACCTTTCCATCTGCAGCGTCTGACACATTCAGCCGGCAGCCGCACGAGCAGTAATCACATCCTGTTCATTCATTTATTTACAAACACTGGAGTGATCAGGGGGGATCCGACGACAAGTGAAAGAGCACTTTAGCTGCTGCGGGGGTCGGAGCCGCTGTGACAGAACGGACGAGCAGTGAGGGGAGAGAGAGGCGCCGGCTGTCAGATCCTGGCCGAGCGTCTCTCTCTCTCTCTCACCGCTCTGCATTAGTTCTGTGACAGCGGCTCCGTCCTCCGCCCTCCCCCGCCGCCGGTTCCTTCACTTCTTCTCAGATCCCCGCTGGGGAGTGCAGCGGGGATCCAGAGAAGCGGCGGGAGGAGAGGACATTGCGATCTACCAGTGATCGCTACGCGATCGACTGGTAGATCGCGATCGGCCCTGTGGGCACCCCTGCTGTAGATCATCACAGGAGTGAGCTTGGAGCAGTGGCTACTTTATAACACACACAGGGGCCTTGGGGAATAATATTGTAGAAAAAAAATAAAAGACATCAGGAATAACTGCCTTCCAGGAAGCTGGGGATAAGGAGCATTTTTTTTTTACATGATACAGTCATTGTTGCAATTACAAATGTTTAGGCATTCTCATGTTTATTTCTTTTGTTTGTATTGGTATGACACAAAAAAAGTTGAGAAAAAAAGGCAAACCTGACACATTCCACGCAAAACTCCAAAAAAAAGGACTGGACAAAATTATTGGCACCTTCTCCAAATTGCATGAAATAATTGCATTCCAAGTTTGTGATGCTTGTGTAATTTGTAATTAAACTCACCTGTATCAATTAACAGGTGCTGACAATGTAGAAATCACACCGACCAGTTAAAATGGTGAAAAATTGACTCAACCTTTCTGTTGCGAGTCTCTGTGCCAGACGGAGCATGGAGAGAAGAAAGGGCAGCAAAGAATAGTCTCAGGATTTGAGAACAAAAATTGTGGAAAAGCATGGACAATCTCAGGGTTACAAGTCCATCTCCAAAGATCTTAAAGGAGAAACCGAGTCCACTTTGCGCAACATTGTCAAGTTTACAGCCCATGGCACTGTAGCTATTCTCCCTGGACGTGGACGAAAGAGAGCAATTGATCAAAGATTGCAATGAAGGATTGTTCGAATGGTGGATAAAGCCCCTCGATCAACTTCCAGACAAATTCAAGCTGTTTGCCAAATCCGACCTGAGGAAGGCCAAATCCTTTTGGGAGAATGTGCTGTGACAAAACAAAAGTACAGCTTTTTGGTAAAGCCCATCATTCTCCTGTTTTCAGAAAAAAATATGAGGACATTAAAAGTAAAAACATACAGTCCCTACAGTCAAACATGGAGGAGGTTCACTGATGTTTTGGGGTTTCTTTGCTGCTTCAGGCACTGGATGTCTTCACTGTTTGCATGGCATTACGAAATCTGAAGACTACCAAAGAACTCTGGGGTGCAATGTAGGGCCCAGAGCCTGCTGTAATTTTTATTTTTTTTCCAGTAGAGGAAATGCTCAAAACAACACACTGGTGTGAACTGCTCCCATTCACAGCTTTTAATTTTCAGAGGTCCCTTTGTTGGCAGCCATTGAAAAAACAGATGCCAATGCATCTAGTGTGAATGGGGCCTTAATATGTCCCTCCAGAAAATGTGTCCCTTCGGGCCCTTTTAAGTTGGCACCACTGAACTACAACACAAACTGCTGCCAGTTTAAGTCATAGGGGAAGCAGGCAACTTCCTTCCATGATGCTGTGTTCAAGCTTGAGTGGTCAATTTTCAGGGTGGGGTGACAATCAATCCCATATAAGCTCCAAATGGATCGGACACAGAGCTTACACGAGGTAAAGGCTGAGAAAGAACACTGAGGCGGAGGAGTGCGTGAAGGCGGGTATACAGGTGAAACTCGAATAATTAGAATATCGTGCAAAGTTCATTTATTTCACTAATGCAACTTAAAAAGGTGAAACTAATATATGAGATAGACTCATTACATGCAAAGCAAGATAGTTCAAGCCGTGATTTGTCATAATTGTGATGATTATGGCTTACAGCTCATGAAAACCCCAAGAACCCCAAATCCACAACCTCAAAAAAGTAGATTATTACATGCAATCAATAAAACAAGGATTGTACATAGAACAATATCGGACCTCTGAAAAGTACAAGCATGCATATGTACTCAGTACTTGGTTTGGGCCCCTTTTGCAGCACTTACTGCAATTACTTTTGCACGATATTCTAATTATTCGAGTTTCACCTGTATGTGGGTCATGGAAGGGCTTTAAAAAGAGACTCTGTCACTTTGCCCTGGATGGGCAAAGTAAAAGTTTCTTAAATCCATAGTGCTCACTTTCTATTAATGCCTATAGCAAACAGACTAGACCTGTGTGATGCTGATGCTGTCTCCCCAGATATCTAATAACTCTATTTCTTGTATCTGTTTTATCTTTAAAAGGGCACTAGCAACGTCAAATAGCAAGTCGTTTTCATCAGCTTTGACACAACCTCATCTATGTTAGGACATCTGAAATCTAAGTGAATCTTCATCCATTAGAACATCTTAGGAGAGCTAGGTAAAAAGCATTTTTCTGGTGCCTACCATTCATTAGGAATCGGCTTTAACAGAGGAAGTACCAGAAAGGATTTATTCTCTACATTCTTCAATTTAGAGTACATCTGTACCCTGAACTTAATGAGCCACTTCAACCTAAATGTTCAATGCAGGTCGTGCAAATTGTAGTGACATTTCAGTATCCTCTACTGCTCATTATATCTGTAAAGCTTAGACTAAAAAAAAAGAAGGAAGAAGAAAGGAGAAGCTGTGTGTTAGCTCTACCACCTCCATGGCACCCTCAAAATCCAATTTGTGGGTTTCCACCCACATTCCAAAGACATGCTGGTAGGTGAACTGGCTCCCATCTAAATTGGCCCTTGTATGTAGGGCTGCAACAACTAATCGACATAATCGATTATAATCGATTATTGAAAAAGTTGTCAACTTTTTCAATAATCGATTAATCGGCTTCCGATCAGTTGGCCCTGTTCACAGCTCCACACGCTGTGCGCCGCACCTCCTCCCCACCTCACACTCGCCGCTGCCAGACCCGCTCGCATCCACGCTCCACACACCGCAAGCTCTACTTGTATGTATGCATTTGAAGTAAGGACCTTGGATAGTAAGCTCTGTGTAAATTGTCGACGCTATATAAATACTAATGATGCACTGATACTAGTAACCGTATCGGTGCCGATATCGTGTATTTGGGCAAGTACTCCCGGCTAATCAGAAAAGTCATTACACGCCTCCCCGCTTCCTTAATGGGACTTCTGGTATTGGTGTGCTGTATCGGCGAGTACCGAAAAAAAAATTATTGGTACTTGATACCGAAAAACCAGTATCAGTGCATCCCTAATAAATACCAATAATAATTCTACATTTTTGGATGAGAACCCTGCTGGGTGCGGGAGTGAGTTGAGGTGTAACAGCAGTAGAGAATTAAAGCGTGGACATGGGTGTAGACTGCAAAGGTTAGATCTGGAATAAAAATAAAAAAAAAACAATCTAAACAAATTTAAAGTATGAAAGTTTTGTTTAATCTCAAACTGATATGCAGAGAGTAGGAGTTTTAGCAACCACCACCTTATCAGTGCAGATATACAGAATCACAGTCTAAATATGGTGAAATGCAAAAACCAGCTCTTTATTAAAGTGGTCTGTTAACCCTTTTACTACAAATCACCTCAGTGTACAGCTCTGCATGCTGGTATGAAATTATCTTACATTCATTAGATCAAACAAACATACTGTATTTTTATTTTACTTACAATTACTATTTTCCCCCCTTACTGGTCCTCTCAGGCATTAGTGATGTAACTCTGGGAAGAGATGCATCCCGGGAAAGTTACATCACCAATGCATTGCTGCAAAATCTCATCTGTAAACTCCAAAATCTCATGAGATCTCAGCGGAAGGCATTCTTGAAGTGGAAAAGAGCTGGCACTCGTACGAATCCTCTTTATGGTGTCTCTTTATTGAAAATGCATAAAAGCTTTGCCAACATATTTCAGTCCACCGAGGGACCTTAATCAACATCTCCACTGAGTTTATATGCATGGTCACAGTCATAATAACATGTACCAGGGATCCAGGAAGTAAAAGGAGATGGGTTAAAGAATAACTCCTGGGAACCCCCCGCACTCCAGGGGCTAAAGAGGAACTTTACCCATATCTTCAAAATAACAACAAAGACACACCTTTAGAAATGTCCAGTAATGATAATCTACAAACAGATACTTCTAGATTTATTGCAGGCTTTTTGTTAGAGATCTCCCGACACTAGTATCGATATTGGGGCCGATACAGGGCATTTTCACGAGTACTTGTACTCAAGAAAATGCTCGGATTCTAAAGGCTGATAAAGTTAAGCTGTTTGTATGTAGGAGTTGGATCGCAGCTGCGGAGTGCCCCACAATAAGTCAAGGGGGAATTGTTTGGAAGTAGGTGGCTCAGGTAGGAAACCCACTATTATACTCTATAGCAGTGATGGCGAACGTTTTTGAACCCGAGTGCCCAAACTGCGACGCAAAATCAATTTATTTATCTCAAAGTGCCAGCGCTGAAAATCAGTATAGTATTGTATTGCAGTTTGGGCGCTGGGCTTTAAAAAACATTCAACATCACTGCCTTAGGCAAAATAGGGAAAACACACATATTCAAACATTTATACACTCAATAAAACACACATCACAAACTTATTATAAAAAGAAACCACACATACATTAGATATCACACACACATTAAAAACACACGCACACGTAATGAAACACACACATTAAAAACACACACATCAAAAAAAATATTTGTAATTTAATTGGAATTTTTTTTTAACAGAACCGCAGTAAAGTCTGTGACATGGAGCTGGGCAGAGCAGAGTCGGGAGCGCTGCTTCGCCTGCGGGCCGGTACCATTTGATCCACGGACCGGTACCTGGCCGCGGCCCGGGGGTTGGGGACCACTGTCTTAGGGGACTTGTAGTCCTGCATACAAAACACTACTATGGGGTTGCAGGCGTATGACAGTAACCCTGATACAGCTCAGGGATGAAGTAGGCAAATATAACTGTCACCTTTTTGCGTCTACTATTCGTGTACAATATAGGCAGTAGTATGATGCATAGGCATGCAGGACAAGTCAATGAAGCAATGCAATTTCCACACAGTTCGTATGAGGCAACAGAGAGGCAATGGCAAAACAGACTACTTGCGGTTTCCAGAAGCAGAGAGGAGCCGTCTCCCCTGAAGGAATCTGTGGATCAGATGTGAACAGTTTAGGTTCCCGGGAAGCTGACGGTGGAACCCCAAGATCAGGAGCTTCAATTCCGGATGGAGAGTGGTGTAGGAGCGGAGGAGAGCAATTGCACAATGTTTCACATCACTGGAACGCCGAGCAATTGAAACTCCCGCCGTCTTATCGTGCAGAGCGGCGCCAGGTGAGAGGGCCCGCACTTGCTGGGGACCTCAGACCGCTTTCTCTGACAGTGCCTCCACCTGCTTCACGGTGCCAGCAAAGGACAGCCTCACGCCTGCCTGTACAGCCCTGAAGCCCGGCACAAACCTAGATCCTGCCCGACCTCCCCCGGTCAGCCCAGCACCCACCCGATCAGCCAATCATTTTGACCCCACGGGGTGAGATCTTGCGTGGAGCCCCAGATCGAGGGAGATTATCAGTGGTCTGTATGCCTTCCATTTCTAATTATTGCTCCAACAGTTGATTTGTTCACACCAAGCTGCTTGCCTATTGCAGATTCAGTCTTCCCAGTCTGGTGCAGGTCTACAATTTTGTTTCTGGTGTCCTTCAACAGCTCTTTTCACCATAGTGGAGTTTGGAGTGTGACTGTTTGAGGTTGTGGACAGGTGTCTTTTATACTGATAAGTTCAAACAGGTGCCATTGATACAGGTAATGAGTGCAGGACAGAGGAGCCTCTTAAAGAAGAAGGTACAGGTCTGTGAGAGCCAGAACTCTTGCTTGTTTGTAGGTGACCAAATACTTATTTTCCACCAAAATTTGCAAATAAATTTGTTCCAAATCAGCCAATGTGATTTGTCTGGATTTGTTTTCTATATATACACACACACACACACACACACACACACACACACACAGCAATAATGAATGGCAACCAGCTATAGAGGACTACAAGTTTCAGCAATCCGTGATTGCTGGTTGCCATTCTCCACTGCTGAATAACCATGGATTGAGTTACAGTTCTTCATAATTAAAAGAAACTGCTCTAAAATCACTAGTCTGTATTGTTTTAGGAAAAAAGTCAAATGTCCATTTAAGAAAGTATCAGTAATTGGTATGGGTAAGTACTTGTACTTGCCCTTAAAAAAAAATGGTATGGGGACATTCCTACTTTTTATTCTGTGCACACCTCATTTTTCTATTCTTCCCCATTCTTCTCACAGTGGCCATTTTAGCTAAGGGCAGGTTACTAGATCTCCCTTTACTTCCTGGAACTCTGGCACATGTGACTAGGACATGTGACCATGCACATCATCTCAGGAAAGGAAAATGCCTTTCCCTGAGATCTCATGAGATTACAGATGAGATTTCCCAGAATGCAATACTTGGGCACGATTACCTCATTTGTGCCAAAGCAAACCAAGTGTAAAAAAAAAAGAAATTGTAAGTTAAAGAAAAATATGTTTGTTTAACTAATGAATGTAAGATGATTTCATATCAGCATGCAGAGCTGTATGCTGAGGCGATTTTTGGTCAAGGGGGGTCCACTCTTTGTGTGTTTGTTTTTGTCTATGTTCAAAAATAACAAAGGTTATACTCATCCAAAGCTCCAAGCCGGCCAGGTGTCACAGTGCTGCCTCCAGCCTTCCTCCTCCTACGCTGCAGCATTGAAATCTTCCCCAGCGCCCTCGCATCCACGCACTGAAGGGAATTTATCAAAACTGAAGCAGTCAGAATCTGGAGCAGCTGTGCATGGCAACCAATTAGTTTCGCTCTTTCATTTCCAAATCTTAACTGAATAAACTGAAGAAAGAAGCTGATTGGTTGCCATGCACAGCTGCTCCAGATTTTGTCTGCTCCACTTTTGATAAATACCCCCCCTCGTGTATACAACGTGATTAATTACGGGATCTTAGACCGCTACAGAGGAGAGTGAGAGAGGCTGTAATGACCAGTCTAAGAACAAGCAGCCTCAGAGCTTCGGGCGAGTATATTTTTTTCTTTTAACCTAGACAACAAGCAGTTAACACTTGCAGTGCGGAGGTAGCCTCACTGCAAGGGTTAATCTTTTTTATTTCCCTGGAGTTCTTTTTTAATCTGCCCTTAGTAAAAATGGCTGATGTCAGAAGAATGGCGAGGCAAAGAAAAATAAGGCATCAGAGAATTAAAAAAATAAATACATCTTGAAACTGTGTGTAAGTACCTGTCTGAAGATTGTCATTACTAAATATTTGTAAAGGTGTATTTGTTGTGTTGTGTGTGGGAAACCATAAGGGAGTGATGTGCCCAGAGGGCTTTCAGGGTGTCCGCTAACAAGGCTCTTGCCCTGGAAAATCATTTTTCCACCTTGAGGCAGAATTACGCCTTGAAGCATATTCGTAATAAGATAAGTGCTTTGTAGGGATAAACATGTATTGGGAATCCTTTTGGGTCAGCGCATATGCCATCCATTACTGTAACAAAGGAATATATAGTACATGGATAAAAATAGTTTGTGCCTGTACCTTGGAAAGTCAGGCCATTGCTTACGCACACAAAGGCTTGGATCTCCAGCAATCCTGCACGCCTACCTGCAGAGTATTTTATTACTATATATGCAGCCATACTGCAATATATTAAAAAAATTAAAAAAAAGGGGAGGAATTTATCAAAACCTGGAGCAGTTGCCCATGGCAACCATTCAGCTTCTCTCTTCAGTTAAGATCAGAAAATAAGAGAGAAGCTGATTGGTTGCTGTGCACAGCGGTTCCAGATTTTGCCTGCTCAAGTTTTGATAAATTCCCCTCAAAGTATT
>NW_017306703.1:824035-835782 GCF_000935625.1 Nanorana parkeri
TGATCTTCTTAATATACAGCCACCTTCTTTCTACTTCATCAGATCCCCACATCCTTATGTACACAAATGGGAGATGTAGGATGTCCCATAACACCTGAAGAATGGGAAGACTAGTTATAACTCCCCCCAGACAAACTGTCAATAAAAAGTGGTTTCTGAAACCAGTCACCATATTACCTGACTTGGAAGACTGAATCTGATTGGTTATATAACAATTCGAGAGGGAGGATGTTGCCCAGGATTCCAGTAGCAGACACACTAATCCCACATGGCTGAAATCTATCTGCACAGTATTACAAAGAAGTTTGATTACATTGACCCTGTAACTTTTCTAAAATAATTCAGAAAACTGCACCCTGTAATAGATGGGGCTTTCACAGTTAGCAGCACCTCTGCTATTGGACACTTCCATGTGTACCAGATAGCGCATCACTCTCTGGGCAGCGAGGTTCCTCCTGCCGGATGTTATGTCACTGCAGGATTCAGCAGCCGGTGGGGGGGGGGGCATGGCACCCAGCACCACTGCTGACACTCCTGGATGGGGATAGTGTGTCATCTACTGGTTCCTCCCAGGGATGCACCGATACTCGTATCGCTGCCGATACGAGTATTTGGGCGAGTACGTGCTCCCGATAACGGAATTTCCGGTATCAGGAAGCCGAACGGCTAGTGATTGCCCGCCCCCGGTTTCCTGATTGGCCAGAAAGCCGGCTCCATTATTCCTCGCCACCTGGTGACGAGGGAGCATGTAGTCGGCTTTCCAGCGAATCAGGAAGCCGGCCGGGGAGTAACTAGACGTAGCTCGGCTTCCATAATGAGACTTCCGGTATCAGCGAGAACAAAAAAAAACACATACTCTATACCGAAAAAACATGCATCCCTAGTTCCTCCTGCTAACTGCTATGCAGTCAGCAGGAAGAGCCAAAGCGCCCATCATAGCAGGCGGCAGGAGGAACCACAGCGCCCATCATAGCAGCCGGCAAGAGGAACCATGGTTCCCAGTGGGGGACCCGCTATCCGGCACACTGAAGTGACAAATAGCAATGGCGCTTCTAGTTCTGCGAGAGTGCAAACATTTTACTCACTGCCTACTAGTGAGCCAAGTATTCAACCTCTTGTATTACAGGGTGTAGCTGGCTTGATTAGTTTAAAGACATGACACGGTGGCTTTAAAACAAAATTGGTGGATTTTCTGACCTTTGTTATGCTGGCCATACACTTTACAACTATCACAAGACTTTTGTCTTGCGATGGTTGTGAGCTAATAAAAAGCTTGTACGATCTGCCCATCTTGGACAGGCAGATCGTACTTGCAATCATCGAGAGCCCGCCCCGCCGAGGGGTGGGCTTCCAATGACTCCAATGCCGCACGGGCGGCAGTGTGCGCTTGCGAACACCGGCCCGTTCAGCATTTGCCTCACGAGAACGGCACTAACCGCCGACAATCGTACGATTCTCAGCGGGTTTTCAAGCCTGCACGGGAGACAAAAGCCTTCCATAGACCTGCCGATTATCGTACGATCCCGGGATTTCCCGCGATTATCGTACGATAATCGGCAGGTGTATGGGCACCTTAAAATAGGGGGAAGGTCGTGGATATTATGATCAATGCTGAGCATACAAAAGGTGTCAATAAGTAGTTTAAAACAAAAGTATATACACTAAGGATTACCTACCAAAAATGAACCCTGCCATTTACATTCCTCTTAATAGGCATTGTTATGCACACTCACAGGCAGGAGAAGAGAACAATCTAACATAGTTGAACTGGAAAGTGATCCGAATTGGAGAATGTTTCCAAACCAGCTATTTTGGACTAGATTGTTCACTTCTGCCTTCTCCAAACTCTTCACCCTTTTGTGAATAACCCTGTCAGAGCCTGGACACCATTTGTGAGGTCAAGAGGTTGACAAGGCAAAAACCATTAAACTTTAGATGACCCAAACTTTTGACTCAAAAGCTAGTGTAAAAACATTAGAAAGTAAAAGTAGGACTCATAAGAAAAATACGTTCGATAATGGCATCAGAAACTTCAGAAGCCGATTCTCTTTCGAAATGTAATTTAATTGTCACTTTTATTTAACATTCTATTTTGGAACGAATGGAGTTTCTGAACGAAAACCACATTAACTGTTAGAAATTCGTTCGTAGAACAAAAATTTTCCAACATGCTCCTTCGAAAAATTGTCAGGAACATTGTTGTTTTCGTCTGTCGATTGCAACATACTAATTGATAGATATTCGAACGAACGTTCAGAAAACGACTACTTTCAACCATGTATACCCCACTTAAGCCGACACAATTCTAACAATCTAAAACTTAAAATGCAAGAATTCTTGCATAAGTGCAATCATAACTAGTTTTCTTGAAAAGCAGAACAGCAGCTTTCCAGAGGCGAAGCTGTTGTGGATTCACTGCAACTTGCCTTTATAGACAAAATTAAGGGCTTGTTTACAGTGCAACTCGCATACAATGATCACCACCAATCGCAGTATATATAGAACTGACCATTCGAGAAGCGGGGTGTAACCTGAGTAGGCATAGAGACTAGCAGTTCCCCAAGGGACTGTCCATAGGCCATGTGGACTCAGGAGGAAGGAGCACCAGGATGGGTGAACATGGAGTTTGAAAGGGGGGGGGGGGTGGAAGTAGAGGTAAACAGGGAAGATTCAGGGTACAAAAGATCATAAGTTGTGTTTTTACTGCCACCAAAATCTGATGGGGTCGTCAAAGCCAGGCAGGAAGACAGGGCAGTTTATTATTACAACTATTGGTAGGTGATGTGAAATGAAAGAAGACCTACAGGCAGAATAAAGCTTAACTTTGCAGTGCGGCTTGAAATTCCAACGTACAGCCGCACATCCAACAGTTTATAAAAAAATTAAATAAAATCAGATTTATTGAAAGTTCATACCATCCAAGTACACAGTAAAATCATCCCACACCGATCCGATAGGCTTAGTTCTCCTCTAGGGGACCGAAAAAGATATACTCACACCCTAGCCTTAATTCTGCAGCAGACACTGCTCACCTCTCTCCCCCCCAGGTTCTTAAGTGATAACTCAGAGATCATAAGCCCAGGGGAGAAGAGGCAACAGGGACCAGCCAGGTGGGATTGAGGATCAGGGGAGTATTTATTTTTGTTTTTTAAGACCAAAACGAGCACTTTACCCTTGCGGTACAGTTAGCCCCACTGCAAGAGTTAATTTTTACTCTGCCCTAAGTTCTTCATTAAATTTTTAGAAAAGAAGAAAAGACTGCAAATGGAAACTGGTTGGCAATTGATGAGATCCAGGGGGGGGTCATGTGTTGAGTGAAGGTGGGTTAATGGAGCCAGGCAGCTAGATAGAAAGAACGGACAGCTAGATAGAAAGAACGGAGATTGCCAACCTTGCCGATAGTTTGGAGCTATGGAAGATGTTCTGGCCAAATCTCTTTTTTTTTTCCCCCCCTTAAATTTTTGGCATGGTTCACCCTCAAAATCCATATCAAACCCCTAACTCCTCAGATAATGGGCTTGTATAAATACGGAGTTTATTTAAAAAAAATGTTTTGCTTTTACCAGTTAGGATAGATTGCAGCTCCTATCTCCTGCCCAGTAAGAGCCCCCTTCCTATTATCCTTATAATCTTTATAACTCTGATCATAAAGCTTCCGGTGCTGCTGCACCAGGCTGCCAATATCCATCCAGCCCAACATATTTTTAAGTAAAATAAACTGCTAGCTCTCAAAATTTCTTTTTTTTTTTCTTCACTTCCGTTAATTTTACATGCATTGATGTCCATTGAGTTGCGGAAAATTGCAAGCATGTTGTATGTTTTCGCACAGTACCGCAATGCACAGCTCCGCCCCATTGTGGTGTGAACAGGGCACAAAGAAAACAATTATTCCCTATGCACCCCAGCGGTAACCTGTGCGGTAAAATACAGGTCGCTGCATGCAGTGTGAATGAGCCCTTATTGCTACATGATTGTGTGCCTCTTGCACTCCAGTGCACAGGACTGAAGCTGTGACACGCTCAGAGATAAAATGTTACAAGAAAAATGAAACACGCTGGCCTGCAATTTCACAGGCACAGACTTTAAGCCACTTAGAAGATAAGCATACTGTCAACTCTAGGAATTTAGCTAGCAAAGCGGCCAAGGGCAAGATGATGAATGATAGGATAAAAATTGAGCATTTCATTACTTTGTCTGGGTCCCCACAATCAGAACCCATGCAAATCATCAGGATTGACCAACATGTACAATTAGAGCACCCCCCGTGAAGCTGTGCTGCTCTGTTGCAATTCATTACCACACACATGCATTAAAAACAGACAACATTTTATTTAGAATGGGCTGCCAATGCACCCCAAACTGGGCCAGCATTTTTTTTTTAATGCAGCATACCACAAAAACGCATGGTACAGCACTTTTCTGCAAATCATAGGTGTGAAGCTTGTCTTATAACATAGCGTTGTCCACCACTTTCAATCTCGGCAGCAACAATATGCCGTTAGAGGACCGTGTACCCAATGAACCACAACAGAATCCGCCATTTCAGGGGAGGACTAAGACATTTTGGCCTGAGGAGCCAACAAATCCAACCGATTCTTTTACAGAAGTTGTTTTGTTTTTTTTCTTTAAAAAGACATTGTAAAGGATGAAGGTAATAAATACATTTAAAAAAGGTGACTGACTCTATAAAATGGCATTGACTCAAATAAACAAAATACCACATCATTAAACTTCTTCTAAACACATGAACACAACACATATCTTTCAATATTGTCAAGTGTAAGATAGCAGAACCTGTTAGAAGAGAAGTAAAACTTTACATTAAAGAATGAGTAGATATTGCAAGTACTGATTAAGCAGCCAACAAAGCGAAACATAGAATACTTATTGCATGTCATAAACTACTAGAACATGTTTATTGCACCATATAGAACACACCAAAATGCCACACTGACTAAGCAACCACGGTTTGACAACATGGTTACTATCTTTACAGTTCATAAGCCCATGAATATGGCTTGTTTTCCCATAAAAGCACAAGACCCTCCAATTAAAAAACAAAAAAAGTGCACAAATTCTAATAACTGACCACAACCTAATGTGCCAAATAGGCAAGAATCATGTGCCTTTGCTTGACAAAGAATCCCACAGATATCACAAAGTTTGCCTGAAGGTCTTATTGGCATTCTCTTTTGTCCTGCTCTCTTTACGTTGAGGTTTGCGTATGCCATTGTTCCATTGGTCTGAAAAAGAATCTCCCAGTCTCACTTCCTTGCGGCTGACCCGACACAAACCCTGGCATAGTTTTTTGGCCTTATTCCCATTGACTTTGATTTTATTTTTACATCTAATAGTTTTTAAACATATATCTCCCAAGTATTGTTTCTGTGCTGAAGAAGAGGCAGCTTAACTAGATCGCAGAGGAGGGGGAAGAGTCAGAGAGTGCTCGGGAGACAGCGTGCAAGAGAGAAAGAGAGAGCAACATGACCAGACTGAAGGAAGGAGGGAAGGAGATTGAGAGCAGGCAGAATGACCAGACAGTGGAGAGGGGTGGGAGAGAAGGAGGAGATCGACAAAGTGGTGAAGGACGGAGAGTAAAAGAGCATGCAACTAGACAAGATGATTGCGGAGGAGGAAGAGAGAGGAGGTAGCAAGACTGGACTGAAGTAGTGAGAGGGGGTGGTCTGCAAGAACTGATAGTGAAGGAGGTAGAAAGAACAGCAGCAAGAATGGATGGTGCAAGATGTAGAAGAAGAATGAGACCAGATTGTAGAGGGAGAGAGAAGACACAGTAAGACACAATGTGCAGGAAGTTTAAGAGCAGCATGAGTACGTTTGGATTGTGGAGGGGACAACTCAACAGGACCTATGTGGAAGTCCCAGGATTCAGAATATGAACAGTACTCTACATACACTATATTACCAAAAGTATTGGGACGCCTGCCTTTACACGCACATGAACTTTAATGGCATCCCAGTATTAGTCCGTAGGATTCAATATTGAGTTGGCCCACCCGTTGCAGCTATAAAGCTTCAACTATACTGGGAAGGCTGTCCACGAGGTTTAGGAGTGTGTCTATGGGAATGTTTGGCCATTCTTCCAGAAAACACATTTGTGAGGTCAGGTACAGATGTTGGACGAGAAGGCCTGGCTCGCAGTCTCCGCTCTAATTCATCCCAAAGGTGTTCCATCGGGTTGAGGTCAGGACTCTGTGCAGGCCAGTCAAGTTCCTCCACCCCAAACTCGCTCATCCATATCTTTATGGACCTTGCTTTCTACACTGGTGCGCAGTCATGTTGGAACAGGAAGGGGCCATCCCCAAACTTTTCCCACAAAGTTGGGAGCATGAAATTGTCCAAAATGTCTTGCTATGCTGATGCCTTAAGAGGCCAAGTCCAACCCCTGGAAAACAACCCCACACCATAAACCCCCTCCACCAAACTTTACACTTGGCACAATGCAGTCAGGCAAGTACCGTTCTCCTGGCAACCGCCAAACCCAGATACGTCCATCGGATTGCCAGACAAGCGTGATTCGTCACTCCGGAGAACACATCTCCACTTCTCTAGAGTACAGTGGCGGCGTGCTATACACCACTGCATCCGACGCTTTGCATTGCACTTGGTGATGTAAGGTTTGGATGCAGCTGCTTGGCCATGGACATCCATTCCATGAAGCCCTCTAAGCACTGTTGTTGTGCCAATATGAAGGCCACACAAAGTTTGGAGGTCTGTAGATATTGACTTTGCAGACAGTTGAAAAGAACAGCAGCAAGAATGGATGGTGCAAGATGTAGAAGAAGAATGAGACCAGATTGTAGAGGGAGAGAGAAGACACAGTAAGACACAATGTGCAGGAAGTTTAAGAGCAGCATGAGTACGTTTGGATTGTGGAGGGGACAACTCAACAGGACCTATGTGGAAGTCCCAGGATTCAGAATATGAACAGTACTCTACATACACTATATTACCAAAAGTATTGGGACGCCTGCCTTTACACGCACATGAACTTTAATGGCATCCCAGTATTAGTCCGTAGGATTCAATATTGAGTTGGCCCACCCGTTGCAGCTATAAAGCTTCAACTATACTGGGAAGGCTGTCCACGAGGTTTAGGAGTGTGTCTATGGGAATGTTTGGCCATTCTTCCAGAAAACACATTTGTGAGGTCAGGTACAGATGTTGGACGAGAAGGCCTGGCTCGCAGTCTCCGCTCTAATTCATCCCAAAGGTGTTCCATCGGGTTGAGGTCAGGACTCTGTGCAGGCCAGTCAAGTTCCTCCACCCCAAACTCGCTCATCCATATCTTTATGGACCTTGCTTTCTACACTGGTGCGCAGTCATGTTGGAACAGGAAGGGGCCATCCCCAAACTTTTCCCACAAAGTTGGGAGCATGAAATTGTCCAAAATGTCTTGCTATGCTGATGCCTTAAGAGGCCAAGTCCAACCCCTGGAAAACAACCCCACACCATAAACCCCCTCCACCAAACTTTACACTTGGCACAATGCAGTCAGGCAAGTACCGTTCTCCTGGCAACCGCCAAACCCAGATACGTCCATCGGATTGCCAGACAAGCGTGATTCGTCACTCCGGAGAACACATCTCCACTTCTCTAGAGTACAGTGGCGGCGTGCTATACACCACTGCATCCGACGCTTTGCATTGCACTTGGTGATGTAAGGTTTGGATGCAGCTGCTTGGCCATGGACATCCATTCCATGAAGCCCTCTAAGCACTGTTGTTGTGCCAATATGAAGGCCACACAAAGTTTGGAGGTCTGTAGATATTGACTTTGCAGACAGTTGTCGACTTCTATGCACAGTGCGCTTCAGCATGCGCTGACCCTGCTCTGTCATTTTACGTGGCCTAACACTTCCTGGCTGAGTTGCTGTTGTTCCCAGTTGCTTCCACTTTGTTCTAATACCACTAACAGTTGACCGTGGAATATTTACTAGGAAGGAAATTTCATTTTTCATTTAACAGGTGGTAAACTATCACTGTGCCACGCTTGAATTCACTAAGCTCCTGAGTGCGACCCATTCTTTCACAAATGTTTGTAGAAGCGTCTGCATGCCTAGGTGCGTGATTTTATACACCTGTGGCCATGGAGCAGATTGGAACACCTGAATCCAATGATTTGGAGGGGTGTCCCAATACGTTCGGTAATATAGTGTATATTGCCATATATGCTCCCCTGATTGCCATCTTGTTCCATCTTGAAATGGAACTCTGATGCCTTCTGGGCTTTCTTGACCCTTCATACTGGTCAAAAAGAGCATCTGTCTTACTGCTGAACCTATCAAGGAATTTCAGAAAACATCTTCTCACATTCAGAGTACAAACAGGATTCTTCCTGTTGGCAGGAAGGATTTTCAGAGACGGTGGGAAGGATAATATGCTGGGAACAGTGAACATTTGAGGACATCTGAAGTTAAAAAAAAAACACAAACCTGGGTCCGTACTTAGTACTACTTAGGCAACAAAGATCAAAAGATAAGGTCCTGTATTTCATTAACTTGGCCTTCCAATTTAAAAGCAAGAAGAAGCACCGTCTTGAGCAAAAGAAACTTAGTTGAGGCAATAGGCAAGGGCTTGAAAAGCTCCTGGGTAAAAGTCTGAAGGACAATTGAGACATCCCATTTCGGAAAGCTCTCCTCCAAGACTGGCCTTGATCTAGCTTGATTAAATCCATCTTGCAAGAATTCCAGAACAAATAGTGGCAAAGAGGCTAACATTTTTCTCGAAACGCCAAGAGGAAAACAATTCTCCATACTCTACTGTAAAGTAAAACGCTCTAGTTATTTAAATCACAACTTGAAGAAGGGTGGCCACCATCTGCTAGTTTCAACTGTTTAACAACCATGCTCTCCTGGGCCAGAATGGAGGGCTATCAGAACAAGGTTTTCATTATCACCTGCAGAAAGGGTTTTAAAGACGGGAATGCACAGTACAGATAAAGCAAAAAAGATTGGAGAGGGTGAAGGTGCAGTCTGGACCACTGAACTGCTGGAATTGAGGATGACATACCTAGAGCTGACAATATCTTGCATAAGCTAAAGGGAGCATTCACTGAAGCAGAAACATTATCAAACAGAGCTTTTCCATCTTTCCTACCAGAAGAATGATTTTCTGCTGGCATGAATCTATCACCAAGGCAAGAAATATAGACTGTATGTGATGGAATAAGGTTTGCCTTTTCAAGATTTAGTAAGAATCCCAAATTCCTGAAAGAAGTCTATTCTATCTGTAGATTTGACCTTAATGCAAAAACACAGAAGAAGATCGTCCAAGTCTGATATTAATGAAATCCTCTTGAGGTAAAGAGGGACACGGGCCTCTGCCATAACTTTGGTAAAGACCGTTGGAGCTGAGAAGCTAAAGTGGTGCACAATTCTGCCTCCCATCCTTACAGGGAGGTGTAGAAACCTGTAGGAGTCTTCTCTTATGGGTATATGCAATTAGCCATTTTTGGGGTCTATGGATGCCACAAAGCAATCTAGTAGAATCATTTTTCCTGATGAAATGTAATTAATCCATCTAAAATTTTTTGTAAGTGATGAACCTGTTCAGGTACTTAGGATTTAGAAATGTTATCAATGTTTTTTTTCTCCAGAAAAACTGGAGTAAATTGCCCGTTCCAACTCTTCTTGAGGAACTGGAACTACATTAGGGCATGTGCTTTTACCTAGGAGTTCTGTGACAAGAAATCTCAAGAGTGAAGGTCTGGAGAATTCCAGTCTGTAACCTCTCCAAATTGGCCCCTAAATAAAAATGCTGGAGATACTATTGAGGGAAGAAGGCCTCATCCAATTTTTCGTGGAGTACCTCTGGCTGAAATTCTGCAAAGAATGGCGGCCAGTGGAGAAGAACCCCTTCCCGGTGGCGGCCAGTGGAGAAGAACCCCTTCCCGGTGGCGGCCAGTGGAGAAGAACCCCTTCCCGATGGCGGCCAGTGGAGAAGAACCCCTTCACGGTGGCGGCCAGTGGAGAAGAACCCCTTCACGGTGGCGGCCAGTGGAGAAGAACCCCTTCACGGTGGCGGCCAGTGGAGAAGAACCCCTTCACGGTGGCGGCCAGTGGAGAAGAACCCCTTCACGGTGGCGGCCAGTGGAGAAGAACCCCTTCACGGTGGCGGCCAGTGGAGAAGAACCCCTTCACGGTGGCGGCCAGTGGAGAAGAACCCCTTCACGGTGGCGGCCAGTGGAGAAGAACCCCTTCACGGTGGCGGCCAGTGGAGAAGAACCCCTTCACGGTGGCGGCCAGTGGAGAAGAACCCCTTCACGGTGGCGGCCAGTGGAGAAGAACCCCTTCACGGTGGCGGCCAGTGGAGAAGAACCCCTTCACGGTGGCGGCCAGTGGAGAAGAACCCCTTCACGGTGGCGGCCAGTGGAGAAGAACCCCTTCACGGTGGCGGCCAGTGGAGAAGAACCCCTTCACGGTGGCGGCCAGTGGAGAAGAACCCCTTCACGGTGGCGGCCAGTGGAGAAGAACCCCTTCACGGTGGCGGCCAGTGGAGAAGAACCCCTTCACGGTGGCGGCCAGTGGAGAAGAACCCCTTCACGGTGGCGGCCAGTGGAGAAGAACCCCTTCACGGTGGCGGCCAGTGGAGAAGAACCCCTTCACGGTGGCGGCCAGTGGAGAAGAACCCCTTCACGGTGGCGGCCAGTGGAGAAGAACCCCTTCACGGTGGCGGCCAGTGGAGAAGAACCCCTTCACGGTGGCGGCCAGTGGAGAAGAACCCCTTCACGGTGGCGGCCAGTGGAGAAGAACCCCTTCACGGTGGCGGCCAGTGGAGAAGAACCCCTTCACGGTGGCGGCCAGTGGAGAAGAACCCCTTCACGGTGGCGGCCAGTGGAGAAGAACCCCTTCACGGTGGCGGCCAGTGGAGAAGAACCCCTTCACGGTGGCGGCCAGTGGAGAAGAACCCCTTCACGGTGGCGGCCAGTGGAGAAGAACCCCTTCACGGTGGCGGCCAGTGGAGAAGAACCCCTTCACGGTGGCGGCCAGTGGAGAAGAACCCCTTCACGTTGGCGGCCAGTGGAGAAGAACCCCTTCACGTTGGCGGTCAATAGAGAAGAACCCCTTCACGTTGGCGGTCAATAGAGAAGAACCCCTTCACGTTGGCGGTCAATAGAGAAGAACCCCTTCACGTTGGCGGTCAATAGAGAAGAGACCCTTCACGTTGGCGGTCAATAGAGAAGAGACCCTTCACGTTGGCGGTCAATAGAGACGAGACCCTTCACGTTGGCGGTCAATAGAGACGAGACCCTTCACGTTGGCGGTCAATAGAGACGAGACCCTTCACGTTGGTGGTCAATAGAGAAGAAACATTTCATATTATTGGTCAACTTACACTAGTGGTCCATGGGAAGAATGTCCTCCTTACTGAAAAGATCATTGGTGTCAATGGTTTATTATCTGAGAAACCAAACTTGACAACTGCTCAAGGAACCCCTAACAACCTCTGAAGGAACTCTAGCTGAGAAAGGCTTATCTGCCATGTTCCCAGATTACCCAGGTGTGTATATATCTTCTAGGTAAAGGCCCCCTGACCACACATATACAAACTGTGATCATCCGATTCCTTTCTTCCACACTGATGCACCTGTCACCTTTTCACTCAATGCCAGCCAGATGCCCACCTTGGTGCCAGGCTTATCTCAGTCCTGATCTGATACTCTGCCAGCTACAGGCCATAAACCAAGACACAATGCCCCCCTCCTACCACAAAGCCATCAAGCTTCCA
>NW_017306703.1:835827-841951 GCF_000935625.1 Nanorana parkeri
TTCCATGTAGCCTTACACGCCATCACAAACCTCCCATGGAGTCACCAGAAGACCTGACTTCTTACTGCTCTCCCATAAAGAGTCTCTGTCACCTATGTACTCATTCCTCCTACAAAGGAGACGTCGTCACCAATGACAACCCTGTCAGTATACCAGACACGGGCACCCCCATGCTCCCTTCCCCCCAGTCGCACCTCAAACCGGCTCTTGCTGACCCCGTTCATCTCTCTCCTCCTGGAGGTGGCCGTTCTTCTCCCCCTCTATGTCCTGATCTCACCGAGTCACACAGTGCCGACGGTCCCTCCGCTGCTGCCGGTTGAGCCGGACTCGGGTGACAGCGCCCGTCCGCCGACAAGTACCCCAGATCCTCTCCAGTCTATGAGGCCTTTAACTTTAGCCCAAAACAATAACACCCGCACCTGCCAGCATTGACGTCTGTGATTGGACGCTGGAAGGAGATGGGGAGGAGCTCGGCAGCTGACAGCTGATCGGAGCCGCGGGGACTGACTGGGCACCGGCATCTGGCCTACAAGACCGGGATGTGTGCCCGGTTATCCCGGACCTGAGCGGCTTCAGTCTACGTGCCCGGGCTCCCAGAGACGGGGCTGGCGGTATGTGCCGAGCTGGGAAGATGGGCTGACTTTACCATGACAAACGTCACAAAGGGCCCAGCCAGCGATTTAAAGGGACACAGCGCCGCTGACGTCATACGTCCTAAAATGGGCATGTGGCTGCCGGTCAGAGTGCAGCCATGTTAAAGCTGAACGCTGATATAAGAAAATCTCTAAATTCAAGGAGCATGTGTATTCTTACTTCAATCTTGGTGTGTTTGATGTATTCCAGATCTGAGCTGTGATCCAATGTGAAACTATTTTTTTTTTTTCATTTTTTGTATCTGCTCTTATAGACTTAGGTTCCATTCTCACCTGAGCGGCTCTCCGCGCATTACTCATTCGGCTGTACGGCTACGCGCGGAGCCGCTCTAAACACACAAAAAAATGCACTTCAATGTGCATCGTTCACAATCTTGCGGGGACCGCGTGGCCCCCAAAATAGTGCAAGTGTGATAATCCGGCGGATTCCACACGTTTGCGACTATTTAATAGCGGCAAACAAGCGGCATCTGCGCCGATAGAAAAGCATTTGCGTTTTCGGCCCGCACAGTCTTCGCGCGTGGGGAACCGCAAATGCTATGTGTGAATGCAGCCCAAAGGGGGTCACACACTGCTCAAGTCCAGCTAACGCTGCCAACATTTGAGCAGTGTGTGACCCCATCAGTGCCACTCCGTTCAGCAAAAATCAATCGACTTTTTTTGAGGCATCCAGTTTGAGGGCCCTGTCACACCATCAAGAATGCGTTCAAGTGTGTTGGGCCTCTGGAACGCAACCCGGCCGGCTCACTTTGTTATGGGGCGGAAGGGGGCGTGGCATTGAACTCAATGGCACTGCAGCCATGCCCCACCCACAATGCGATCGCCGGCACCCGAACGCGTGGCACATTATTGCCTGCATTCCGGTCCAGTGCAATCTGCAAAAAAATGCTGCATGCACTATTTTTTGCAGATCTAACTGGACCGGAACGCAGGCACTAATGTGCCACACGTTCTGATGCCGGGGATCGCACCGCAGGTGGGGGGGCGTGGCTGCGGTGTCATTGAGTTCAATGCACCATCACACCCCCTCATACCCAAAAACAAAGTGAGCCGGCCGGGTTGTGTTCCAGTCACCGCAGCCAATCGGATGCACTCACTGTTCATGTATCTGACATGAACAGTGACATGAGCATGAGCTAGTGCCAGGTGTGACATGAGCTAGTGCCAGGTGTGAGAATACAAAAGCCCAGCAGGGATTCCTTCATCCATGATCTTTAGCATTTTTTCTCATTCAGCATGTGCCTCATCAAATACTTAATGTCTTATTCTTTCTGGTCTGGAACGCACTGGACTGCACCATGGTGTGAACTAGAGCCCAAAATACTATTGGAATACATGGGATGTGTTTTTGATGCGTTCTGGAACTGCTTTGCTCCGCACTTGGTGTGAACTAGCCCTGAAGGTGGTTTGGGGCGGTAACATTACCACTTGCAAAAAGGTTTTCTTCAGAGAGATGTTGAATGCAGAAGTGCTGCTGCTCTTACGCTCGCATTATTGGGGCAGCAGCCCATGTGTAAAGTTAAATAGGGAATCATTGCTGACCATTCCTGTTGAAATGCGAGACCCCTGCCTGTCATACTGATGCATTGGGCTTAGACCTTTTGAGCTGATGACCCAGAACAAGTATACAGATAAGGAATGCTGATGCTCATTTCTACTTTATATAGTCATGGTCTGTGGCTCAATGTATTGGTGATGTGCCCAAATGACATTTTTAGACCAATGGTCGAAATAACAAATATTTTTTATTTTTATAATTTTTTTACTTTACTGTTGGGGGCTCTGGGAAAATCAGGGGACTGATATTTCCCTTTTGAAACATAAAAAGAGATTGAGAACACCGCGTCCTCAATCTCTTTTTCTGTTATGAATGAACACGAAACCTCTATGCTGAGTGCTCCTGTCCATTAATAAACTGTACTATGTCCACAATCATAAATGAACAGGAAGTGATGTAGAGCACTTCCGGTTCCTTTATAACTGGGGACAGTAAGCATACTATGTCCTCAGAAATTTACAAACACTCAGTGATCAGTTACAAACACTCTGCTGCTCCACCTGTCACAGGAGGCCGAGCTCTCCTCCGGCAGCTCCCTGCTCGGCCTCCTGACAGCTTCTCTCCTCCCCGCTAGGCGCTAGATCGGCTCTGTGTCCCCTCCAATCTCAGCTGCCTCTGTCAATACAGAGGGGACATAGACCGGCACCCAGCAGGGTAAAGCTAGGGATGCACTGCATTTTGGTACATAGTGCAATTTTGGGGTGAAATGTTTCGGCAGCCCAAATTTCGGTGCATCCCTACAACGTATGATATAAGTACCACTGAAGCTGATGAAGCACAAATCATACTTCACCAGTTTCTTCTCCGGTCACTGAAAGCATAAAACCGGAATTTACAAAATTCTCATCGCTTCCGGATTCAGTAATCAGAGGGGAGAGCAGACACTGGAAGTATGCTGATCTCCCTCCAGTGCATGTCCGTTGGGTGACAAGCACTGGCTTGTCACCCAACAGAGGCTGGGATAGCGGTAGGGCAGCACCCTTTCAGCAGCATACATGTGATCAGACATCTCTATGTAAAGTGCTTAAAGGAGAACTATGGGGTTAGGGCTTTTCCCTATAGTTCTCCTTAGGGTAACTTGAGGACACAAACTAGCGTCCTCCCGTCACCCTAAGCTCAGCTATAGCTCGCGGTATACTGAGACGCCGCAGCTGAAGCGGTTCCGGGCAGAGATCTGTGACAGGATCGAGAAGTGAGCGAATGCCGGTATGTGTTCGCTCACTTCCCGATCTACTGAGCCGACCTGTGACAGTCTCATTGTCACAGGTCGGCTAGAAATATGAGGTGAGTGAAAAGCACTCAACTCATAGTTCTCCTTTAAAGCAGTTTGCAAATCACTATGCCATTGGCATGCAAAAATGATAGCATGAATCTGTGGCTCTGTTTTGCAACCAAGGTGACAGAATGAGTTCTGCCTGATTATGTAGCAAAATAGTGGCTGCCTCTTTTCTCTCAACTGTAATGCAACAGCAGAAACTGCAATTTTAAAGGCAATATTTATAAATGTTCCCCACAGGGCTTTAACCCCTTCATGACTGAGCTTTTTTTTCAGTTTCTGTTCGTTAATGATTGAAGCACTTTTTACATTTTTGCTGTGTGATTCTTCCAAGGCAGTAATATACTTTCCAATATGCATCCACACATATTACATATGGTTTTTTAGAGGACAGGTAGGCAGGGGCGTCCCGAGGCCGGGTGTCATTGCGCATGCGTGGCCGTCTGATTGACGCCTGTCGGCAGCCATCTTGGTGATGGACGCCGGCAGAGAGAGGAGGGGACGTTCACCCAGCAAGATGAGGTATGCCGCCGGGTACCCTCCTCTCTCCTGACACTGTCGGGCTCTCGGTCCACTACCGAGTGCCCAACTTTTTAGAAGGGGTGACACCAAAATGACTGTCATTTTGGTGCCATCCCTGCAATGGTGTCACCCAGGTGCGGGCCGCACCTCCCACACCCCCCCTTGTGAGGCCACTGCATGTAGGGCTATATATGTATATCATGTGTGTGCCTAATGCCTCACTTAGTACAAGTACAATATTTTTTTAAATCAGGTGAAAAAACATAAATAAAACACTTGTTCCCCAGTTTTGATTATAATTTTTTTAGAAAAATAGACAGCTAAAAAAATGCATAAAAAGTAAATTAATTTATTTGTCCTTTATTTGGATACACCTCACATCCCTAGGATTTCAGACATTTTTCTGTACTTCTTCTGTACTTCTCCTGGCATACAATGTCGCTGTCACACTTAGAGCCCGTTCACATTGAGCGGTTCGCAAATCGCGCGTTTGTCGCACGATTTGCATTTTGCGCGATATCGTGCGATTTGTCGCGCGATATCGCGCAAATGCTTGCATTGAGCAAGCTTGAATCGCGGCTAAATCCGCTCCAAAAAGGGTCCTGCTGTAGCGACACACGACCCGCGACAGCAGGACCCTTTGCCCCATTGATAAGCATTGGAGAGCGATATCGCGGGAATTACCGCGCGATAAATCGCTCAATGTGAACGGGGTCTAAGTGACAGCCACATACTGACTTACCTGTCGCCAGATCGCTTCTGCGTCCCGAAGAAGGGCCCCCCCACCGAATTTTGCATGCTTATAAGCAGGGCCCTCCCTGTAATGAGCCTCGGATGGCAATTCTTTAGGTCACATGGGGGGCGGCCACTCTGCTGCCCCCTTTACAGCCAGAGGGTCCAAGGTTGCCAAGAGCCAGATGGGGAGATGTGTAAGGGATGCTCTGGCCGGCATCCAGCCCACCTTCTGGTTGCCCCTGCTTATAAGTATGCACATGTAAGCAGTGGTGTACCTGGGTGGAGGCAGTCCCTTATGACTGCACCCCCCAACCTTGCCAAATGCACTTTGCCACATTATCTGTGGTTCTGCATTGCCCCCTACCTCAAATAATAGGTAACACAGAGCTAAGGAGGAGCCAAGGGGAAACTTAGGAGGGCTTTCCTCCCTCTGGTATGATAAGTGATCTAATGAAAGGGGGGGTTGATAATAGGGGCAGGGTTTGTTGGGAGAGAGGTTTTTGTTTTTTTTTTGCTGGTGGGGGCTATATTGGAGGTATGGGGGTTTTGCTGATGGAGGTTTTCTTCCTGCAGTTTTGTTTGTGGGTACAGAAGGGGGTGATAGTCAGATTTATGCAAGGGGGGAGAGAAAATTAATATTTTGACCCCATAGTGTCACAATTGCCCATTTGTTTACATATAGTCACAATTGCCAGTTTGTTGCTCCCATATAACCACATTTGTTGACTGCATATTATTACGTTTGTGCATTTGTTACCCATATATTGTTACAATTGGCTGTTTTCTGCCCCCATAATGTATGGTTGCCTATTTACTGTCTGCATGTTGTAACATTTGAGTGACTGTAACCTGTGTATTGCATACAAAAGCACACCACTATTACCCATATGTTTCTCCACAATGCACTTGGTGCGCCGCTATCAAAACATTGGATTTTATTCAGCATGCAGGTAATTTCCTCTTCTTTTGCCCTGGCACCTCTATTAACCCTTTCACTGCCAAGGCATTTTTTTGCACACGTTATAATCCACATTTTAGGCCTAAAAAAAATATTTAACCCCCCAAAAAACGTTTAAAAAATAAAGTTTCAAAGGAGCAGTGATTTTAACATCACTTAAAGGGTAACAATAAACATGAAAAATTCCTTTCAATATTGTACCTGGGGGGTTCCCTTAAACTGCCTGTAAAGTGGCACATTTGTAAGATGTATAGAACCTGCTGCAGCAAAACTGACATTTCCAAAGAAAAAAAATTACATTTATTTTTTTAAAGCATGCGGTTCTCCCTCCCAAAAATGGGGGTGGGGATGTGGGGTCCCCCTAAAATTCCCAACCAGACCCTTGATCCGAGCACAGGCCTGGCAAGAAAGGGGGGGGGGGG
>NW_017306703.1:841987-843350 GCF_000935625.1 Nanorana parkeri
GGCATCTAGATGCGCCCCCCCCTTGTGAATGAGTAAGTACTCCTACTCATTCACGAAATGGTTAAATAAAAGTTTTTAAAAAAGAGGCCACACTTTTAAACAAAATCCTTTATTTGAAAAACAAAACAAACAAAAGACATGTTCTTGGCATGTCTTTTATTTTTTTTTAAATGGATCTACTGACTTAATACAGCGTTAATCAAGACGTCCAGCGTTGTCCATGACGACGACTCGCCGGAAAAAAAATAACAATAAAGAGCAATAATTTTTAAAAAGACGACCGCCACAGAATGGCATTTTGACAGATGGCGGCAATTTATAGACAATTGGTCGGAGCTAGCAGACAGCTAGCTCCGCCCCACTGTTTACAGTTGTAACAGGTGAACCATGATTGGGCAGAGTCATCATGACTTTGCCCAATCATGGCTTTCACAGTTCTCCGTGCCCTGATTGGGCAAAGCCTTGCACCTGACCTATGTGGCAACTGCTTCCTTGAAGAGAAGGGGGGCGACAATGTGTTTTGTGTTCTAGAAATCAAGGATCCCTAGGGCCGCTACCTTATCTTGGTGGGTACAATTCAGGACATTCCGGTCACTTTAGTCTCTTACTACGCAACAAATTCTGGCCGATTGGGGTTTTTACTTCACCTTTTTCAGACGATTGACAGACTGCTACTGCAGCTCCAAAAACTCCTAGATCAATCACACCTGGTAACAATTACACCTGGTAACATCTAAAGGCAGAGCCAGTTGTACCCGCCCCCTCCCGTTCCGCCAGTCAGCGCTGGCGGATCGGAGCAGGCAGGGGGGGAATCCAGCCCCTCCCTTCACGGCTCTCTGCAGTGACAGGATCGAGAGGTGAGCAAACGCTGGTATGTGTTCGCTCACTTCCCGATCTACTGAGCCGACCTGTGACAGTTTCATTGTCACAGGTCGGCTAGAACTATGAGGATGAGTGAAAAGCACTCACCTCATAGTTCTCCTTTAACACCTTGATGACAGAATTACCTGTGTCCATCCTGGGGGGCTGGAAGGCGTAGAGAGGCTGAGAGCACGGCACCCAGGGTGTGTGGGTGTGAAATCAAAGGCTGCTGAAAGCTACTCAAGGGGCACAGTGTATTCCCGAAGAGGTCCTGTTGAGGAAACCAGTAAGGTCCTGGGACTGCGACACTGAACAGGATAACCTGTGAAGGGTGAGCTGATATGTATGCTGAAGAAAGCTATTTTGTTGGATTTCCTTTTTCTGTCTTTGTAATTAATAAAAGACTGTCTTTGAGTCCTTTGTTATGTGAAAATGGCTTCATGACTGGTCCTTAAGTGCTCACCATATGTGCTAGATTCCCCCCAATATATATATATATATA
>NW_017306703.1:843541-878880 GCF_000935625.1 Nanorana parkeri
ATATAAAATATTTGTACATTCATATCTGTGTTAAGGGTAATGCCCTGCAGGACAAGTATTTGCATTGTAAGATAATTCCATAAGTGCCATTTGTAGGGCAAGTATGTGGGTTTATTGTGGGCATGAGGTTTGGATTTATCTAACGGATTGAAAAAATTATGCAATCGATCAGCCATGACATTTTGACCACCCGCCTAATATTCAGTAGGTTCCCCTTCTCCTGCCAGAACAGTCCTGATCCATCGACGCATGGAGTCCACTAGACCTCTGAAGGGATGCTGTGGTATCTGGCACAAAGCTGTCAATAGCAGATCCTTTAAATTTGGTAAGTTGCAAGGTGGCGCCTCAATGCATCGGACTTGTTTTTCCAGAACATCCCACACATGCTTAATTGGATTGAGATCTGCAGAATTTGGAGGCCAAGTCAAAACCTCAAACTTGTTGTGTTCCTCAAACCATTCTTGAACAATTTTTGCACTGTGGCAGGGCGCATTATCCAGCTGAAAGAGGTCACTGCCATCAGGTAATACGGTTTCCATTAAAGGGTGTATTTGGTCAACAACAATTTTTAGGTAGGTGGTACTTATCAAACTAACATCCACATGAATGGCAGGACCCAAGGTTTCACAGCAGAACATTGCCCAAAACATAGCACTGCCTCTGCTGGCTTGCCTTATTCCCATAGTGCATCCTGGTGCCATCACTTTCCCAGGTAAACAACACACACACGCACCCTGCCATCCACATGTTGTAAAACAAAATGTGATTGATGAGATCAGGCCACCTTCTTTCAATGCTCTGTTGTCCAGTTCTGATGCTTATGTACCTATTGTAGGTGCTCTTAGCAATAGACACAGGTCAGCATGGCCACCTTGAAAAATCTGTGGCTACACAGTCCCATTCACAACAAACTGTGATGCACTGTGTTCAGACCCCTTTCTATCAGAACCAGCATTAACTGTTTCAGCAATTTGAGCTACAGTAGCTCTTCTATTGGATCGGACTACACGTTGCCGGTTCACCAGTTTTCCTTCCTTGGACCACTTGTGATAGGTCCTGACCCCTGCAGACCTGGAACATCCCACGAGAGCTGCAGTTTTGGAGTTGCTCTGACCCAGTCATCTAGCGATCGCAATTTGGTGCTTGTTAAAGTTGCTCAAGTCCTTGTGCTTTTTTTTGCTTCATTAAATCAACTTCAGGGGAAAAAAATATTCACTTGCTGCCTAATATATGCCAGCCACATCCAGGTGCCAATGTAATGAGATAATCAATGTTATTCACTTCCCCTCTCAGTGGCCATAATGTTACGGCTGATCAGTGTGTGTGTGTGTCCGTGCGTATATATACATGGGAGGTATATTGTGGAATACTGTATACACTGCGTTTTTTGCACTAGCTATAATTCTTATTATTCTTTTATAATGAATATTGGACTGCAACTTATATTCCGAATCACAATCTTCTGAATTTGCTCACCCCTCATGGCTTAAGAGGTGAATTGTATGCCATTATGGACTGAACATAAGATTTAAACAGCCAGGCAGGTGGCAGCTGTTTGCAGGTTTTATATGTGATTTTAGTATGCATCTGTGATTTTCCATGCATTTATGTCACTCAGGGTGAGCTCTGTGGTAGCCTGTGTTGCAGGTTCTGTGTAAGTAGCGAGATAAATCCTTGGTTCCAGTAATAATAGAATTATACATTGATATTTATCAAATCTTGAAATAGCAGAAGGGTCCCACACTAGCAAATAAGCGGTCAGGATTTCTCCATAATAATAGCATGAAGATGGTGGCCAGCCTCTCCTTCAGCAAGTTTCCCACATCTGCAAGCTGAGGAAAGCACATTGTGCATATAGTTTGTCAGCAGAGCATGCTAATATGCACATCTTGACTAAACTGAAATATTCATAGGGGTCTGGAGTCACGTCTTTTCATTAATAAATAATACAATGGTCCTTCCTCTGTATCCTGCCTCCAGCACACACACCTCACTTTCTAGTATCCATGCGAACAATGAGACAGTGAGATGAGTGTGCATATTAACCCCTTGAGTGACCGGTCTCCAAGCATATGAGCATTACCCTTACTGATCAGCTCTAACATTATTAAGTATCAACCCCTCATGTACATGTTGCCAGTTAATGACTATTAACTTCTCAGTGTCAAGTATGCAGTGTATGTGCATTACCCCTAAGTGAGCTGTCCCCAGCTTATGAGCATTAGCACCCAGTCGCAACAGCATGTGCATTAACTCCTCAGCACCCAGTCCTCAGCCCATGTGCGCTAACCCCTTCACACCCAATCCTCAGCCCATGTGTGCTAACCACTTCTAACTGCTAACCCAGTTGTCAACCCATGAGCACATGCTATAATCTCTTACTTGTCTTCTCTCATGTGCCTTAATCACTCAGCCCCATGCATGTTCATTAACCTCTCAGTGGCCAGCACATGTATAAACCCCTATCAGTGTTGGTGTGCCCTTTTTAACCTCAATTAGCCTCCGATTCCACTGAAACACTGCTCTTCCTTCGGTTTTCTCCCCACCACCTCCGCTGTCCTGAAATAACCTGCTTCAAGTTTAGTAGGCCCAGTTCCAGGGCACAGAGTTTAACCTCTGTAAAACTCTGTGTGAAGAGCACTATTCCCATCCAGCTGCTTTACTCTTCGTGAGTTTTGTGAATAGGAGCCCTCATGCAGCGCACTTCCCTGCCCCTGTCATTCACCTGCATGGCTATGATTATGTTTTGACTTTGTTGCTAATTATGAATAGATCAATAACCACCATTTGTATATCAAAGGGTCACCTGTACTGTCTGTTGTCATTCTCTATGCTCTTATCTCATGCACATAGCACCTGCTGTCATGTACTCCTCTCCTACACACATCGCCTGCCCTCATATTCTTTGCACTTCTCACCTGCACATATCCCTCTATCATACACTTCACACTCATTACCTGCAGATACAGCCTGCCATCATACACTCTGCACTCCTCCCCTTCACACACTGCCTACTGAGACACTTCTTAAGCATCTTGTGTAATATGCCCAACCTTGCCTGTTTTGGAACGGCACAGTTTTGCTAGTTAGCATTAAATACCTCTCAGTACACCTCTCCGTGGTGTAATTTAGCACAACCGTGGACAGCAGAAAAGATCTAGTAAAATATAAACAATATACAGATTGCCCCTTGATAGTGGTCACCATGGTGCAGCTGATATAAAATCCCATTACTGATCTGTGACTGGTAGCCTGAGCTTAAAAGAAAAAAAAAAAGATGGTCATAAACCAATAAATTATGACAGGTGTAGAAGAGACAAAAGTGCTAAATGGACAATAAACTAATGTTTTAATAAAAATACATAGCTTGTTGGAGAAACAATTAAATCATATTGGGGAATGACCACCAGATCTCTGCTTTTCCTCTATGCATGCAAATTGTTTTAAGGTAAGTATAACATGTTTCAGGAATCATTCATACCAGTGTGCAGTGCATTAAACGCATGTGTTATTGTGTTGCATTACAGCAGCCTACTAATTTGAATGGGCTGCCAAGCACATCACAACGTACATTTAGCATTTTCAGCAGCACAACATTTTAGTGTTCCATTTAGAATGAATGGCACATTGCAAGCACCATTTGAGCACTGCAATGGCCTTTTGAGGCAAAGTAATTATATTTTGACTTTTACATCAAGTGGTGACAGAGTGGTCTACCCCTCATTAGTATGACGTGCATTAAATGCATAGGCATGCTAGGTAAGCTTTGATTAAAACTGTAATAGCACTACTTTAAATACTAATCTTTAAAATTGTAATATCAAATAATTGTACTTACTATTACTACGACAGATGTGTGAAAATACTGTCTGCTCATAAATAATAGACTGCCAGATGTTGTAATGTTCAAAGTAGAACTCCAGGTAAAGGATAAAACTTGCAGTGTGGTGCTTTCTCCCCCCCGGAGCTGTAAAGATTAAATGCTCATTTTTGTCTAGAGAAACACTAAAAAACAGTTTTACTTACCTTATCAGGCTATATTGGACAGAAAAATATAAATGTAGTTCCCTAGTACAGATCCCTAAATATTAATTGATAGACCAATTTTTTGGGAGATCACTATGCTGCACGTAAGCAATTGTTTACTTTCTTTTGCCCATTTACTCTTCACAGACCCCCTAATGCTAATCGTGAGGTACCTACAGACATGAGAAGATATATTTGTCTGATTGCCAAAGGTGCCCAGCTGTGTGCCTTGCTACACCAACAAGCAGGTACAGCTGGCGTGCGCATGGTTTTGTCCTCATGCTGGCTGCCTTCTAATGTGTACGGGCACATTTTCACATGTGTTGCCATTTTCTTACACATTAACCCTTAGCTGTAGTCTAGTTCTGAGAAATGTGTATGACATAATTACAGACGATGAAGTCTCACAAAAGTGGGTAGAATCCTGTAACAGACTTGGTATTCAGTTCACTTCTCATTAACCAGTGTACAGGAAGCAGTTAGCTAGCAATCCTTGTTAACGGGGAACGGGCAACAGAGCCAAGAAATGAGAGTTTGCTACATTTTAATGCAATGAAGGGATAATGCTCCAGTGAAATTGCTACTGTAAAAGGGAAATTCAGGTTATACCCCAATAAAAGATTATACGTCAAAACAATGACAAAATATTTGAAAATCCCTCATTCCTGCACAACCATGGCATGCTCACCTTCAGTTGTGAGTTCACCACCAGAACTCATGACTGAATCACTTAACTATAGTTTCCTTCTTCTGTATGTTTACAAATAAGGATGTTGGTAAGGTACAGATCAGAGAGGTATATAATTAGGGTTCCCCAACTCCCACTGCTGGTCCAGCAAAACCTTTGGCCGTATTTACTGTGATGGATGAAAAATACAAATCAAACGCATTTCCGAACACAGATTGGTTATAAGCCCCCCAAATTCAGATGATATTCATTGTTTGATTGCTTTCTTCAGAGTCTTATGTCGGCAAAATGTCTAAATTGTATTTTCAAAAAACGAAAAGGATAAAAAAATAAAAGCATAAAAAAAACCTAAAATAAAAACCAAAAATAGAAAAATTATAACATGGGTACATTTCTGCCCAATCCATTTTTTAACAAAATTTTCCAGCAGTGCTAAAGTAAAAGACTGAATTTACAGGGAAGCTATAAAAATTTGCATTCACCTTATTTCAAGAGGGCATATTAAGATACTCAGAACATAAAAATGTTGTATCTAGATTTCTCTAAATGTTTTATTTCCTTGTCCAAAAAAACTACAGGCAATGTATTTTTAAATAAATAAAACTACAGCAAAAATACAAAAATTCTGACATTAGTTCAGTGATAGATTTATACAGCTAAGACAATAAACAGTCATCCTCTATTTACAAATGCCAAACTATTTTGTTTTAGTATTTTTAGAGTCCGTTTGAGACCTATTTCCAAAATTTGTGTTAGGTAATAAGATGGTAAAGGGTTACTCCTTGTTCCACATAACCAATGAAATAATTCACACACAGACCTTAGTACAATGTTAGGTAGGTTACTTTAAAAAAAATCAAACAGACAGCCATAGTTTCACTGCAATCACAACCTACAGGTATAGCCATGCTTTGACTGCACAACTGGCAACTATGGCTTTTGTTGGAAGAGCTGGTGCGTCAAAAGCTATTATTGGACTGGCCAGACTTTCAAACATTAACCTCATAGAACTCGATAGACTAGGCTTTTTCAGCCATGTACGATACTATGTTTGGACTCCAGCACAATACTGGGTCAATAGTGTTGTTAACAGAAGTACAATCATAAGTCATCAACTAGAGTACACAAGTGTGGACTGTTAAACGTTGTATGGCAAGGATGCAGTTTAGTTCCAGTCCTTAACCTTTTTCTTTAAGATTAAGACGCAATCATTTTTGAGCCCGTTCTAAAATCTCCACTGATTTTTCCATTAGAGAAACAGTAAAATAACTTTCAAATCAATCTGTCAGTGAATGTGCTGGGCAGCTTTTTCCTCCTTTAGCACTAAAACCGTGTCTACACAATGACTGTTTTCATAGCTTCAAGAGTTCTGTTGCATCTTGGTCTTTAAGCGAATAACAGATTGTCACTCCAGGTGTTTGGTTGTATAAAAAGCACTTGGGCCACCAAATTCCAAATTCACAACAAATATCTTATTTCTAAGCTCTTGAGGTGATTACATAAAGTCCATATGCTCATTATATACACTGCTTGCATCACAAGCAGGATCAGAAACGCATTTCTGCGTTAATTTCCATCATTGTTAAACTTATTAATGTTCATTTAGCTATTCTGAAGATATCTTGACCCAAATCTTAGCTCTTTTTTGAAGCAAACCAGGTGATATACTGAAGGCTAATATACATTTGTCCAAAAGAAAAAGACAGTTTGGCAAGGCTTTGTAGGCATACGTCCTTGCTTGCTTGAATGTATTAAACTCCTAAGTTGTTGAAAGGTATGACTTAGTGTTGAGTTAGTGTTAACAAGGAAGTTATAGTTGAGCAGCTTTTGTGTTAACTCCACCAGAAGAGTAATATGCTTAAGTTTTAATGTCAATTCTGATCCCAAACTGCATTCCTCAGTCGAGCAGGAGTTAAGAAACACCGGTGTGTGCACGCTACACTGGATCGGTGCGAGTGGACACAATCCATTGCACAGACTCCAAAGGCACTACTGGTTTTCCTGGCAAACGCCCGAACTTCCTCTCTTTCCAGAAAGGCCATCTTCCGTTTTGATTACACCATCAGATTCTCCATTCGTGAATGTCTTCTGTTTCTCTTTACTGGAGTACACAGACATGGGGGATATATTATTATACAGCTTACTTCCAAAAAAAAAAAAAAAAGGCAACCATATTACTAAATAAAATGATCTAGTCACTAACAAACTTTCCTGCTACCCAAGACTACAGCTAAGCTCGCCCCCTCATACCTGGACTAAAACCTGGTTGCCTATAGTACCCATGAGCTGCCTATGAACTAGTACTTATCATACTGATGGCATAGAATACTGCTTGATTTAAACATCCACAGCAAAAACATTACTGTGTATGCAAAAACTGATTGAGGCTACTCCTGCGGTTATTTGCCAAAATCATTAAACACACGTCGGCACGTCCATCCATTTTTGTGAAGGGGGTCACATTGTATATTACACAACAATACTCAATGTTTTATGGGTTCAGCCATTCTTTAATTCTGCTCCAGAATTAAAAACTCCAATTCACTCCTTACTCTCATGTCACACACACATGCACACACACACACACACATACTGTAATAAATATATCTTAAAAAGTAAATGGTAAACAAAAAATACAAATGTTTTAAAATAATTATTTAAATGTATATAAACACGGAACCTAGCAATTAGCCAAGGAAGTCACTGGGGCTTCTATGCTGATATGCATGTAGCAAGTGCCAGCAGGTACATCAGACCAGTTTGAAGTCAGAGTACCTTTATTGCAGGAAGTTGGAATCAGGCCATGCCTAATTTTACTTTTTTTCTACAACGAGTTTCAGTGGATGAACTTTTATAGTAACCCTAGTGGAAACTATAGCAATCTCAAAAAAAAATAGCAGGTAGAACAACATCTACAGAGAAGAGGCCAGGTCCCCTATGGCATTAGTTCTAGAGTCCTAAAAAACCTATACTACAATAAAAAAAAACCATTAAAAAGGCATTCTCAAGCACCAGGTAACATTAACATAACACTGGTTGATGGATTTTTACCTTTCTAGATCTGAACATTTGTTTTCAATTTTACTAAACTGGTATAGCCCGTGCCAAATGCTCTGAGGTTGATACCTGCACCCAATCCCTAACTCTACTAAATACTCCAACTACTTAAATTAGTACAGAGCATGACAAAACAATCACCGCTATTCATAGTTCAAGTTTGGCCAGTATTTGTTCACTATGTATATATACCTAGGGGCTAATTACTTATGTGTAACCCTGGAATATAATAAAGATCTACAGTACCTTACAAAGCCTATCACCTAACACTTTAGCATGAAGAGACCAAGTTTGTGCTAAATCTAGGAACCACCAAAAAGCTCTATTGACTCTGAAGATATGGCTGATAAGCATAGAGTGAGCCGGGAAAAACACTGGTAATATGGAGGTATTGCCAAAAGCAACCAATCACTGGTAACAGCTATCTAGAGCCGATTACTGAATACAAAAAAGGATTTTGTTTGTTGCTCTGGGCTATACCACATTTTTGTACTTAACATGTTTAAAATGATAATGCTGCAATAGACAAATGACAAACCAGTACGAGTTACCAAAAAATATCAAACAGCCCTTTCTACAATTATGTTTACTGAACCATAATCAAATTGAGGACATTGTTTAAATTCCTTCTATCACATCACCAGCCAAATAACTTCTATGGGGACCTGTACAGCTTAAAAATAAGATCTCACTGTAACAAGTTTAATACCAAAGGTTTTATTTTTCATACCAAACATTTCCTGAACTCTTTTCAAAAAGCACTTAAGTAAAATGACAAAAAAATAAAATAAAATCAGAATTATTTACACATAGGAAAGGAAGGGTATGTACAGAACATAAAATGTAAACTTCTTAAAATATAATAATTACAAATAAACAAGAATACAAATGCGTGAGTGGGATGTTTATAAAAATAAGGCATTTTAATCACAGCTGAATTTTAGTCGGTGCGAAACGTGCAGCCATTTAGAAGAAAGGTCTTTTGTATTTAGCAAGACGTACTGTGTCGGCAGACCTTTTCCAATCTAAAATCAATAGAGATACTGACGTTCATATGACACATTCTCACAATGTTACACTTCACATCTGCACCATAAATTGGTGCATATATTTTAAAAATACTGAAGGGTTTAAAGTGGATCTGCTAATTAAACACAATGGAGCACCCATTTTTTCCATTGGAGCAATACTTAAATATCAATTTAATAATAATTAGTGACATCGCTGAAGGGTTTCCACCCCGATGATGTCAGCAGTTGCTAGTCAACTGGTTCTTTTCCCTGCACTCAATAGGTAAATAGCTCCTTATGCTATACAAAGTGGTTAAATGTATTTTCATGTCTGGACTCTGTGATATATTTTATAAGGTATCATATTTAAAATGGAGTAATTCAAAATAAAATAGTTGACTAATCCTCGTCACCACCGAATTAGTCAAGTTATAAATTTCACTGCAAGATATCTACAGGCAAGAAAAGGACATACATATATATCATATAACACGCATAGCCAGCACACCCATTCCTGCTATTATAATACAATGTTCAGTTCCCTAGCAGAGCCACATCCATTAAATCATCATCTTCACCCATTAGGTAAGTTGGACTGGGTCGTCCTGCTCTATCTGAAGACAGCAGAGGGCCTCCGCCCATGGACAGCGTTGGGTCAGAAGAAACTGGTGATTTTGACCAGCTCTCTGGCTTCATGCTGTAAGACTTCTTCTTTTCTCGATCCCTATCCTTGTCTTTTAGCCTCTTCTTCTCTTTCTTGTGTTTTTTGTGTTTTTCAGCACTGTACTCTGGTTGAGTACGGCTACCGCCTCCTCCATCATCTGAGCTAGGACTATTTTGATAAGATTTCTCAGCGATCGAGGAAGACCCCGATTCACTTTCACTATCATGGGCTTGTGGGGTATATGCTGGTGATTTGTTGTGGCTTGGAGAACAGCGCTCATGCTTTGGGGTTGACCCACTGATTAAAGGGGAGCCATAGCTCTTAGGCATTTGTGATCTCACGCTATCTCCACTTCCTTCACCTGGCTTCTGAAGAGTAACCTTTGACTTGATGCTAGGTGATCCTCCATCATGCTTGCTGATGATAATTTTAGCTACACCGGTGCTCCCTGACCCCTTAGAATCCCCTTTCTTGGAAGGATCAGAAGATCCTCCAGAGACTGAAACCTTTGATTTGTCTTTTTCACTCTTCTCCCGTTTTGCTGTAAATTCACCTCCTACAAGTCCATGTTTTGATGACATTCCATGGCAGGGGGCTCCAGGGTTGCCTCCCCCACCAGCTCCCTCCATAGAATCCTCTGAACCAGGGCCTCCAGTTCCCACCCCATGTTTAAGTTTGTCTATGACTGCTGTAAGAGAAGGTTTCTTATTTCTACTAGGGGACTTCCCTTTGGAACTACCATGGAGATTCTGAGAGACATTGGAGCCACCTGAAAAAGATGATGATGATGAGGATGAAGATGATGAGGAAGAAGAGGAAGAGGATGAAGATGATGAGTTTGGTTTCTGTGAAAGAGATCCTGAAGACACAAGACCTGCTGAGGATTTCATAGTGGAACTGGAACTTCCACTAGACATATGAGAACTGCCTGAGCCAACCGGGGATTTGGCTTTGGAAGAAGGTGGAGTGGTTGGCATTGGTTTCATTGGTGATGACAACTTGTCAGAACCCCCAGAAGGCCTAGAATGTGAGGGGGAAATATTTGGTTTGGACAGCGAGGGGTTCATTAGCACAGATGGTTTTCCTTGTGGTTTATTCTTGCTACTTCCAGAACTATTAGTTCCACTGCCTAGCCCATGCTTGGTGATAGGTGAAGACCCTTGCTTTCCGAGGGACTGAGAACCAGTTTTAGACTGGCTGCTTCCGGATCCGGTTTGTCCAGTGTACATTCCACCTGCTCCTCCTCCTATTTTCATACCAGAAGACCCATCAGACTTACTGTTCTTAATCTTTCCCGATGATGAAGAGGATGAGGACGATGAGTGGCTATGATGACTTTTGCTACCTGAAGAATTTCCTGAACCACTGCTTGAATACTGACTATGGGAAGACGGTTTGCCAACACTCATTGTGCCTTTGGGAATCTGAATAGTAATTTTGGGTATGGGAGGAGTGGCCATGCCAGGAGGAGTCTGGGATCTTCCGGATGTCCCTGGAGATTTTGAACCTCCAGAACTGGTAGGAGGGGTAAAAGGTCGACTGGCAATGTGAGAAGGTGATTTTCCTTCTGACTCTACTTTTTTGCGTTTAGGTGGCTTATCCTTGCTTTTACCATCATTAGAGGGTGTTCTGCTGCGTTTTCCAGATTTTGCATCTAACCCTGATCCCTGAATTCCACTCATACTTCCCGCTCCCCCATTGCTTCCCTCTTTAGTCCTCTGCTTTTGTGGCCTATCTTTTGTTAATTCTCCTCCAAGTAAGGGGCTCTGGCTCCTACTATGTGCTTCAAGAATATCTACCACACCTAGTCCTTTACCACCTCCAATGATGCTGAAATCTACTGTTTCAGCTCCTGACCCTACCTTATACTTGCCTTCACTCCCATCAATAGGAATTCCTGAAACTACACTCAGTGATGCTAGCCCTTGGCCAGGAAAGTCCTTAAAATCATGATCATCACTCTGGCTGCTGTCTTCATTGAAGTCATCTGTAAAACCGCTCTGGCTGTTCAATAACTCTGGGTTAAAGTCCACACTGTTGAAGAAATTATTAGAAGAGTCACTGTTGGGGCTTCCGTTGGCCTCCGCAATAAGATCAGCTGCATCTGCATAAGGATTATCTCCACCACCAGAACCATCCACTGGGAATACATCTGTGTCAAACAGAGTGCTTTGAGAGTGTCCAGAGCTAGAGGAGTCTCTGACAGGAGTGCCGAGGTTAGGACAATCTTCCCCAGTCCCTGGAAGCTTTGAAGCTTCCTCTGCTATGTCTGACAGGATATCTGTGACATCTGGAATCATGGTGTCTGTACTTGGGAGCCGAACCATTCTTTGCATACCAGACTGGGTATGAGTCATGGGCTGCTGATATACTGTTGGTGGAGTGCCACATTGGCTAGGTGCTGGTGTGATGTGAGGTGTATCCAGTGCATCACCCGTCATGCTTACATCAAATATTGGGTTTTGTGAGTCCACATCCATAGAGAAAAGCTCCCTCTGGAAATCATCTTCAGTCTGATTTTTCATCTTTTCGGCACCTGTCCGGAGCCTTTTTTTCTTTGGCTTTCCAGTACAAGATGGACCTAGTTCTGTGCGAGGAGATCCAGAAGAATTTTGCCTTTCAAGAGGGCTACTACCATACAAAGTGGAGAAATCTTGTGCTGGGTTTTCCTTTAATAGGTTCATAAGCATAGGATGGTTCTTTGTATTACTTGCTGGTGAGGAAACAGGTGGTGGAGTAAGATGCGGAGGTGTTGGACTTGAACCAAGATTTCCTCCCACATTTCCTGTGATCTGAAGAAGACTGGTTAGGATGGGATTTTGAGTTACTTTGCTAAAGTCTTCACCATGGCCAGTAGAGTCATGTCGTTCTTTGACCCCCATGTTAAATAGGGCAGGGATGGGTCCCGAGGAATACGAGCTGGTTGGAGTTGTAATACCACTTAAAGCATTTGAACCTGTGGTCATGCCATATCCTGGACTACTGGCTGGAGGCAGATTCTTTTTCACCATGTCTTCCACAGTCTCTGCAATAAGAGACAAAGCTGGTGTGTCAGCCTGAATGGTCTCTGCTTTCCTGCGAATAGCTCTCATGGTGACTGGAATAGACATGCACCTATGTCACAGAAGAAGGGAAAAAAGGCACAAGTTTAAGATATGTACACAAAAAGAGATTATAAGAGTCAAACAAGTACATTATCCTAATTACTGAAGAACTATGTATTTCACCTCTAAATTGTTAGCATTTTGCTCTTGAAATAACAGCTACTACCTGTGATGCATTATATACAACAAACACAGCAATTTCTTACTACACGCCAATATGTCTGTAATTCTCCCTAATCCACAATGGCATGTCAATGCAGAATAGTTATCTGTCCAGGTCAACATCTAGCAGCAGATTGGTACAATTGCCTGTACTGCCAAAGTGGTCTCTTGAGATCTTACTATTCGTTTAAATTGCAGTTAGCAGCCTCGGAGCCAGAGCTCAGCTTTGATGCCCCTATTTGTACCCCTGCTGCTTCATACAGCTTCTAATAGACAAACATCTAAAATATGCAAGTTTAATATGTTTACAATTAATTACAGAGGGTTATTCACAAAGCTAGCCGAAGGATCAGCCGTAGTTCTGGCTGATACTTCGGCCGCCGGAGCTCGAAGGGCTGCTGTATGGGCTATTCACTATAGCCCGTACAGCTCCCGAAGCTGGCCGAGCCGAAGGCATATGCTTCGGCTCAACTAAGCTGAAGTGAAACCCGAAGCAGGGGGAAGGCCGGCCATTGGCTGGCCAAAAGCCTCGCAACTGACAGCTGAGCGGAGCCATCTGTGATCTCACGGCTGGCTCCGCCTAGTTGCAATGACAGATCAGTGTCCCCAGGTCATAAAACAATGACAACTTGGCGGAGCCAGCCGTGACGTCACGGCCGGCTCCGCCCAGTTGTTATTCATTGGCCGGGAAGACTCTAACAGGTCCCGGCCAATAGGAAACAGTTGTTTCTTTTTTTTAAAAAGAATCTTTATTTTTTATAATAATGTTTAATTTTTTCATTTAAAAAAAAATCTTTATTTTTTAAAATGTATCATTTATTTACATTTGTTAAACATTTTTTCTACTTTTTTTCACTGTTGTTCTATTCTGCTCGCTACCACGGAGGTGGTACGAATGCTATTCACTCACTTCCGCCCGTCCCCTATGAGAATAGACCGAACGGCAGCGAGTAGCCTGCCGGAGGTTCGGCTCAGCCGATCCAGATGTTGGATCGGCTGAGTCGAACTCCTTCACTTTGGCTTAGTCGAACATGCTGAGCAAGCCAACGTGCAGCTGATTTCAGCCGATGTATGGCTGAAATCAGCTGTACAAGCCTGAAGTGAATAGCCGAATAGCGTTGGGCTCACTTCACCTCGGGTGGGTTATTCACTAAGCTTCCTTCGGCAGCTTTGTGAATAACCCTCCTAGTATTAGTAACATAAAAAATGAACACAGCCACATTTTGGTTTTTATAGTGTCTTCATCATCACATTTGGTAATGCTACCCTCTCAACCTATTCTCCATACTAGGTTCTCTGATGGAAAACATTTCCTGCCAGCCCGATGCCAAACCCACACTTTGTGCTCTGACACCTCTCCCTACTGTCTGCAGTACATGCCCTTGCACAACTGCCCCTACATTTTCTAGTAGTTAAACGTAATGTGTTGCACACTACTTTTCCTGGCGAATCCCCCCCCCCCCCCCCCCCCCCCCCCCCCCCCCCCCCCCCCCCCCCCCCCCCCCCCCCCCCCCCCCCCCCCCCCCCCCCCCCCCCCCCCCCCCCCCCCCCCCCCCCCCCTTTTTTCACCCACACATTTTTTTTCCACCAGCTCACACCCCCAACCCACATATTTTCTAGCATCTCTCCCCCTATTGTCCACATGATATTATCTGGGAATCTCTCCCCCTATTTGTCACACTAAATACTCTGCTAGCCACCACAATAAAGATATCCTAGCAGGAAGACCTAACTAGACCTTCCTGCCCAATGACAGGGATGATCTAATAAGATGTTTTTCTCTGCAAGGCTCTTGTGTGAAATTGGGCAAACTATTTATACACTCAAAGGATGATAACATGAGTCCCATTACTTATGCACCTCTGAAATGTAGACCAACTGCACGACTGAAGTTGCAGAATCTAAGACCAAAGTCTTACCAGTTTATTCAGAGAAAGGAAGACTCTGGCTATGCTGGTGTCTAGGGTGAGACCCAGATACCCCAGGGGATGAGTCAATTACAATTTCTATACCTTTACCAGCCATCCAAACTCTTCTAGTGTCTGAAGAGTGATTATGGACGTTGGTCCAACGATGACTGCTCCCTTAACTGGAGGTGATCCATGTAACCTTTGATCGGTATGCCCTTTTACTCGCAGAAGGGCAAGCATCAAATAGTGTTGGAACAGAGGACCCCAGCTGAAGGGGAGGTCAATTAATTGGTACTATTTGTTCCTTACAGAGAAGCTCCTAATGATCTGAGAAAATAGTGATGTTTAGGTACTCAACCCTAATGTCTACTAACGTCACAAAGTCCCCCAAGTGAAGATAGGCTATCACAGACTAAATACATTTCACTTTTAATTTGCTGGGCCGATAAAGACGTTGAAAGTCCAGAATGGGATGGAGGCCTGGATTTACATCTGTGGCCTCCAAATCCTGGATCAGGGACTTAGTATACTCCACAAGAGTCTTGGTGATCAAGGCCAAAGCCAATACAGCTTGCAATAAGGAACCCACCAGTGTACACATGGAGTGGGAGAAGAGCTCAAGTTCTTTGTATGTAGAGTCTTTAAAGAATGGAGCATCCTTCACTAAGAGCCCTGTTAAGGTGAGAAATAAGTGCGCCTGCTGCTGGTGGGAAAATTCATTTTTCAACAAGCGAAATTTAGCAGAATGGTTAGAGATGGGATTATAGTTCCTATGGGCTGGCGTTCAGTTTTGGCATAGCGTCCAATCTTTCTGTAAGCAGGAGTATAACCTACAGTTCATCAGTATAATATGCTCTTTCCCTCAAGAAAGAAAATCAATTGCTTAAGAAAAAAACTACTACTAATATCAGTTCCTAGTATGTTTAAAAAAAAGTGTATACATGATGCGGGAGTTGGAGTTGCTGCAGGTGAGGAAATTCGTTTTTTTTTACAAAGTCCTCCACCAAGAGGAATTGGACAGAAAAGCTCACCTGGGGGAAAGGAAAGGTATGTCCAGGTGCTTCCAAATCCCTGTAGATAAAGTTGTCAAACAAGGAGGTGAGGAAACACCTTAAGAAACCATTTAGCCTAACGAGATGCCAGGTCTTTCACCTTGTTCAAGGAGGGAGCAGATGAATCCTCCAACTTAAATGTGTTCTTAAGCACCTAGGGGCCGGGCAAACCACCTCAATAATCAGAGAGACTGTTCCTCTTTTTTGTTTAGACAGAACAAGGAAATGTTGCTCTGGGTATCCTCATCACTGAAAGAGAACAGGATTGAGCCTTAGACGCCCGTTCAGAAGAAGGTACCGCATGTTTGAGCTCTACTTTACGGAGAAGTGGGCACTTAAAACAGCTATGGTCAGGTTGTGCCACAAGTTTTAAAAGAGGCAACATAAACCCCTCAATTGGAGAGGAGAAGGCATCTGCAACAAAGTAATTAGAATGCTGCACTGCAGAAAACAATAAGGTGCAGAAGCAATCAACTGGGTAGCTAGTGTACAGGTGTCAAAAAACAAGCTTTTTTCTGTTGCAGTTTAACTAGATGCTGCAGACAGAACATTCAGTAAAGTATGATTGTGCTATACGATCACCTGCCTCTGCAACCTGCCCTCCATCTTGTGTGAGACATTAGCACAAGCAATCAAGCAAGAAAGGCAATTGGCAAAAGGAAACAGGAATAAACTCTTTCATAAAGTATGTCCATGTGCCACACCCAAATCCCCTACGGGGTACTCAAGATTACCAGGAAAGCCATTGCATGACCAGGCCCACAACCAAACAGTATGATGGAATGGTCAAGCGGTAAACAACCGTCCCTGAAGGTGTCAGATTATGACCCAGTAAGATGTACTGTGTCCCTGGAAAGATGAATGACCACACGATGACTCTCCATGGAGAAGCAGGAGAGAAGATTGGCTCAGAGTCCACATGAGAAGAAAAAGGAAGCAAAGCAAGGGCCAGAACTCCATCCCTTCAACTCTGTTAGGGAAGTGACTCTTAGGGTACGTTCACACCAGATGCAGTGCGTTCCCGTCCGATTCCGGCTGGAACGCACTGCATCGCATTGCAGCCGGCTCACTTTTTTGGGGCATGGCAGGCCATTGAAGTGAATGGCACCGTAGCCACGCCCTGCGGCCGCAATGCGATCGCCCGCACAGCACATTCAAAATAGTGCTTGCAGCATTTTGACCAGACCGCAGGCATAATGTGCCTTGCAATCCCGTGCGGGCGAGTATCGAACCGGAATGCACTGCATCTGGTGTGAACGTACCCTTATAGAGACAGGGTCAAACAATGCAAATGCCAAGGCTCTAAATTTGTAGCTGTCGTGAATCTTTAGACCAGTACTTACAGAGCAAATGTTGCCGAGCCCTGTGCTTACAAGAAGCCACATCCTGGCATGTCAGGGGGGACAGGCCCAATGTAGTACTGTTACAGTGAGATCACCAAAGGGAGGAATTGAGAAAACCTGCACTTGATGTCTTCCAGGATTTACACCAGTCTGAAACTACCAGCAGCTGTTGATTAAAGATAAAATCTCACCAAACGTCTTGGTGAGAACAGCCAAGCTGAAAAAATGCAGCCATCCTCCTTGAAATTAGCAAGCAAAACTTGACAGGATGGTTAGATGGGTTCCTATGGGCTGGCCTTCAGTTTTGGCATAGCGTCCAATCCTTCTGTAAGCAGCAGCATAACCTAGGGTTCCTCAGTATAAAATACTGTGTCCCTCAGTGCACAAGAAAGAAAAACAATTTAAAGCCTGAGTTCAGCTTATGCAAAAAATCCAATAACTGTCAAAAAACAGCCCCAGCTCACCTTACCTTACATCTGTCACTGTCCCTTACAAACTCATCTATCGAGCATTACTCCTTCTTCAGGTTAAAGTACACTAAATGTCATTCTACCCCACGCCTGTGAGCCCTTCATGTCAAGGGCCTCCCTCCCACCCAGGTCTCATTACATGGCATTCAGCATCTGCTCACTGGAAGGGGACTAGACTGAAGACACCTAAAAAAAAATTATATGTATACAGGAGGAGGGGGGATCCCATGCCTAGTTTTGGGCTTTTAAAGTGGAACTCCAAGAATAATCCTTTTATGGACACTTACATTGGTTTAGCTTGGCTCAATGTAAGTATCCATATCTGATATCTGTAGGGCTGCTGAAAATTACTGTAGTAGTCTGTGGTACATGCAGTGATAGCCATGATCTTCTGGGAGTGGCTCTAACAGCTTTCCCTTTTGCACCCTGGGCACAGGGAGTCCCTCGCTTATCACCGCTCCAATCCAGAAAATGCCTTTTATTTTTTGCAATTAATACAATGTCTTCCCTGATTGGAAAAGGTTGAGAGCATTGAGTCATTCATCCCATTGGACACAAATGCAAGGGCCATTGACAGAACGACAGGATTGATAACATATGGTTAAAATCAAAATGTGCAAGCATACCTCTGAACCACTTTGGTGATGAAATCATCTGTACAGATAAGAGCATCAGACAGACCCTTGTACAGTTTACAGGATACATGGGTGGAGTCCTGAATGTCCATCACAACTGCAGGAAAGACAATGTTAGATTTACTATTGGAATATAGACCATTAATATCATAACATTAAATTGACCATTTGTGTTTTATATTACAAAAACAAGAACTTAAACCTGTAAGTGATAGTAACCTGTAAACATCATTCATTAGTGCAAATAGACGAAATCCAGTTAAAACCAATTTCAGATTTGCATTGGTACAACAAAGTAAACCTATATTTCTCTATGTCTCCAGGAAAATATCTCTGCCCCTTTTAAATCGCATGCAAGGGGTCACAAAGCGAGACACTTTTAAGTCGAGTGTGGCGGTTAAAACGAAGGAGAGGAATTTCAAAATATTAGCAAGATGGTATAGATGCCCAACAGTAGTGCATAACATAAACCCAAGTGAGCACATCTGTAAAGATCATTCTTCTTACTGGCCACCAATGTAAAGAAAATTCTTCCTACTGACCACCAATATAAGGAGTATTCTTCTCAATGGACACCAGTGTATGTGCCATTTATCCTATTGGCCCCCAATTTAAGGGGCACTATTCACACTGGCCACCAATGCAAGGGCCATAGTTTTCAGCGATAACCAATGTTAGGGGCAATCTTCTCAATGGCTACCAATGTAATGGACAGTTTTCCCACTGGACCCCTGTACGCAGCCCTGGTGACATCTGCATGTTGCTCTGGTGAGACCTGCACACAGCCCTGGTCAGAAACTGCCCTAAAATTATTAGTCTGTATTGTTTTAGAAAAAATGTTACTTGTCCCTTTAAGAAAAAGTACTGGCAATTGGTATCGACAAATACCTGAGGGAAAGTACTTGTACTTGGGCTTGAAAAAATGGTATCAGGACATCCTTACATGAAACTAATTACAATGTCTAATATAATTTTTTTTTTTTTTTTAAATATAGGGAGGAAAGAAGTTCCAGGGTGAAGCACCACCTTACCCCTATGCAAAACAAGACAAGGGGACTTGAAGGATAAGACCGCCAATTCATAAACACTATGTGCTGAAGTAATGGCAACCAAAAAAGCAACCTGTGATACAGTCAACAAGGGAAGGTCATAAATATTTTCGAACGGGGACTCCTGCAAAACAGAAAGCACCAAATTGAGATTCCACAGCGTCATCGGGGCCGCACTGGAGGAACAACATGTGTCACTCCCTGAACGAAAGTACACACCAGTGAATGGGAGGCTAAAGATCGTTGGAAGAGAATGGCAAGAGCTGAATTCTGACTATTAATCATTATAAGGGCCAACCCTTGGTCAACTCAACATTGAAGAAAGTCCAGGATCCTGGCCACAAAAGAAGGAACGCAGAGAAACAAACGAAAAAGGCCTTCCACATATGATAACTAATCCTACAGCAAATAGCCTTACGAGCTTGGAGCATGCTTGGAATCACAAACTCCAACAAACCCGTCTCTCAACAGCCAAGTTGTTAAAGCCAGCAACTGTAAAGTGGGGATGACAGGACCCTGAGACAGAAGGTGTGCACAAAGCAGCAGACGCCAGAGAGCACCTGTGATAAGCCAAATCAGGCCTGCTACGCCAGTCTGGAGTCACAAAAATATCCACAATGACCAGAATGCCTTCTGCATTATTCCTACGAAGCAAAAGAGACAAAAACTTCAGAGACCATGGATCCTGCGTCCTGGCCACAAATTGGCCCACCTTGAGATTGAATCGAGACGCCAGGAGGTGCACACCCGGAGTCCCTCCAATGCAGACAGAGAAGACAAAAAATCTCTAGGTGAAGGGACCAGTCTCCCTGAACCAGGGTCTGACAGCTGATGTAGTCTGCTCGCCAGTTGTCCAAACCCCGGAATATATACTGCAGAGAGAGCTGGAATGTGCTCCTCTGCCCAATGAAGAATGTGGGAGATCTTCAATGTGGTGCCCACACTTTTGGTGCCCCCTGCGGGTCTATGTACAGCTGTGGCATTGTCTGCCTGAATCCGGACCAGTCAACCCTGCAACTGAACGGTCCAGTGGCGAAGAAACTGACGGATCACCCGAAGTTTCACTGGTTGACTGGCAGTGTCCATCGACCTTAGGTCGAGAACTGACCCAGTAACCTCACCATATGTAGAGACTTGCATCTGTTGTCACCACTGTCCAATGAAGTGGAAGGATTTCCCATTCTGGGTTTGATGGTGGCCTTCTTAGAGGTGGTGCCAGCCCAGCATCATACTCTGAATCTCCAATGGGAGAATCAGGATATGATTTTGGGCCAGAAACACATTGGAGGAGGCCACCATCAGACCCAGAACCTGCATGCAAGTGCGAAATGGAACCATCTGTGTGAGGACACAGCTGAGAGCCTTGGAATCGAAGTGACTGAAAAAATGTAAATAAAATCCCCTTTCAGAGGGGTAACAGGAACAATCACCCCTTACAGAAGAAGCTCGGCAATTGCCCTGCGAAGATCCTGGAACCGCTGTGGAGACAACTGGAGGTTGGATGCGAAAAAACAGTACGGAGGGCGAGCCAGAAGCTAACATACATATGAGAAAGCCAAGGACTGGTGAAATTCAAAAGATGTCTGACGAAATTCAAAAGGCTTCTCAGAGGACTTGGCATGTTTTGAATGCTAGGGTACTTTGACACAGCGGAGAGGGCTTACGGAGGGGCCTTGGAAACTAAAAAGGATGTTTGTGAGCAGAAAAAGAAGGACCCAGCTTGTGATGCAAGTTTTTAGACTCATTGGCTTGCAGCAGGAAGGTGCTCTTGCTCCCTGTAAGATCCTTAATAATCCAACATTGCTCCAAAAAGATGATCCCCCCGAAAAGGAAGCCCCAAAAGGGCCTTTTAAAAATAGGATTTTTGTACTCACCCTAAAATCCTTTTCTCTGCGTTCATTGAAGGACACAGTGATGAAGATCAAAGATCTGGAACCACAGGGTATTGAACTACCTGCAGGAGAAGGACACGAGGCACGTAGCAAACTGGAGTGGCACCCTCAGACAAAAAACAACTCCCCTTACACACGCCAAAAGTGAAAACCTGCCCCTCAGCGCACAGGAGGAAGTGCCCTAGCAATCAATAAGGGCTGCCGCCCAAATCATCCTCCCCGCCTAGGCCGCAAGCCCCAGGCTAAATTTGTGGCCAGCCGCCTCACACAAGTCCCTCTGCTCATCAGGCTGACAATCTGATGTCCAGCACCGTGGTCCACCCCCACCTGGACCACAGCAGGGCTCCCCATAAGGCCGTCCCCATAGTAGGCCACAAGTCGCGGCCTAAATTAGCGGCCGCCTGTCGCTGAAGGACAGACGGGACCCCAGTGCAAAGCATGCCCAGCACCGCGGTCTGTCACACACTCTGCACCCCAGCAAGCCAGCCTTCTCAGCAGTAGGCAGCAAACAGGCTGGAGCTGCACCTCCTATTAGCGGAGAGAACCGGCACCAATAAAGATTTTAAAGGGGAAGCACAACCAAATATAAAAGTGCCCCGGGCCCCCAAAAAGGGACCGCCAAAGGTCTGACTAGTCCACATTGCAGCAAGCAGCAAGGATCAAGATAGCACCGCAAAGTCCTACCGCCCGCAGCTCCGCCAGACCCCCAACCCATACATATTGTCGGAACGCGACTCTGGCAAGGCGGTGACATGATCTGTGACCACAGGGGCGTCGACACCAGGTGCGTAGGAATCCAACGACATCAAAACAACCAAGGCCAGTAGGGACGGCAGACAAGTCTGCAATGTTTAAAAGATGTTCTCCCACCTTGAGATCCGCAGGTGGAGGAAAACCTTCAAGACAAAGTGGACATGTTCATGGGCTTTGAAATCTTGGCATGTCAAGGCCACTTGAAAACAGCTGAGGTGGTTATTTTAGGGGCATAAGTGGCTTTGGAAGAGGTTCCTCTTGAATGGAAGGACCACTTGTGTGCCGAAAAAGAGGGAGCACTCTTGTGTAGAGGATTCCTGTTCCTGTCATTATAGTAGCAGAGAGCCACCAGCAAAAGTTTAAATTAATTATTCTAATGGAACCTGAATCATGGGCCATATGTTTGGTCCAGGTAGCTATGGTCTGACACACTTCCATAAAAGCCACTACAGGCTGCAGGGTAGGCCCAATCAGAGCCAAGGAAGCTCTGAACAAGCCCTCAAAGTGCTTGTTCACTATTTTTTTGAAGGCCTGAATGTCTTCCACTGCCAGCGGCATGTTGCAATATGAAATAGCAGCATCGACCTCCAGTACCACTCACTTTTTGAGGAATGCTTTCTCCAGGGAATCACTTTGGAGGAAGGAATAACTTCCCATGATGCTGCGAATTCTCATAGAGCACTTCCTCTAATAGACCTCCTCTTCCTAAGGGATCCCATATTGGTGACCTTAGGGAGAGCCTGTACAGATGGATCACTGGCTAGACATTCTTGCACCTTGCCAATGAGAACCAAAATGGCGTTAGCATTTTTAGTGACAGGATTGCCAAAGATGATTTCTCTTGTGAGAAAATGTCTGAGTCTGAGGAGGTAAGAACCGCCACACCTTTTTCCTTCTCTTCATCAGGCATAAAGGTGATAGGGGCTCCGACAGGGAGTGTGAGTGGAAAGGAGAAGGACTGCAGTTATATCCTGTAAGGCCGGATGACTCAAGCAATACAGAAATCTGTCCCATGGGGGCTGCAAAATAGTGGGGTAACCCTGACAAGGCAATAAACACATTAAAAGGAGGCAGAGAGCCTAAAAGGGAAACAAACAGGTCTTCTGAATCAAGATCCCCGGTGGAAACTTCTGGTTCCCCCATGTCCATTAGTAGCTGTAGAGCTACAAAGCTCCTTTCTCCCCATGCTTTGCATCCATCATAAAGTGAGAGGCCAAGTAAAGGTACTCACAGACCAAAGCCAAAAGGATCCCTACCACCAGGCCCACTGCACCAGGTGTAAATGAAGGAAAAAAGGATACTAATTCAGCCACCACGTTCTAAGGACTGGTTGCAATATATAAAAGTTTGGGGTTTAGAGATATATTAAACATTAATCAACTCACTAAGGTTAACTTGAGTAGTGGCTGAGAAAATTAATACCTTATCAGTGCCAAATGTATCAATCCCACACTGTGAAGTACCAGCGCCAAAATAATGGCATGAAAGTCAGATAATCCATATTGTTTATCTAAGAAACAGAATTATTTTTTTCTTCTCTAAAGTAATTTAAATAAATGATCCAAGAGACCAGAGGCACAGGGTATGAGCTATTTTTGAACATTAGCTATGAGACTGCTTTACTTATAATGTTATTGGTAGGCTCCCTTTCCTTTCTGTCCCATTATTTAAAAAGCCCTAGTGTATTCCATTGTAATACAAGACATTAAAAAATAAAAGGGCCTGCAGAGATCCTTCCATGCCTCAAACACTTACCACACACTAATGAGTCATTGACTGGATGCTGAAAGGAGATACTGATGCAGGAGTCAGACAGAGGGGAAACCTCAAATTGCAAAAGGTTAGGGCAATCTGAAAAGACAAAACAAAACAATTTTCATCTGTTGAAATCCACTGGCACATAAGTATATTCCATCTACACAATCCAAAGATTATTGCAGTAAGAAATATTAGGAGGCGGGAATTACACTTAATATTATATCTATTAAATATAGCAACGATTAGTCACAGAAATGGGACCGTACCTTCCTTTATAATGGTACGCTTCACACAACTTCCAATTAGGGTGCTGCAGGCCATTTGATGCCGGATGAGATTCAGGATTGTGGGAACACGTCCAGGGTGCTGGAATGGAATCTTAGTCAGCAGCGTCCCCTGCAAGCACCTGCCATCAGGGAGGGGAGCGTCTTTATTGAGGAAGTAGCAATGCTGCTGACCTGGAAGAGACTGAAAGGAAAAGTTCTATTTTGATTAGTTGATTTTTTAATATTTCAGCAAAGAATAAACACAGTTGCTGAATCAAAGTAAGCACTGAAAACCTTGTGTTGAGTAAAAAAAAAAAAAGATTTTCATACTCTATGTAAAATTATTTTCTCTGAGCTTATTGAGGGACACAAATTCAGTCAGGAACCAGTGGGTTTATATATCCACCTGCAAGAAGATGACATTAGGTGAAACAAAAAAGCAACCCAAGAGGCCAAAAGTGCCTGGTGGCTAAGCACCGACCTCTGCTAGGGAGCTCAGCAAGCATGACAAGGAGCAAAAAAACTCCTACCGAGGCAGCAGATATAACACTAGAGGGGCAGGATCAGAGAAAACAATTTTACTGCAAGTGCAAAAATTCTATTTTGTCTATTATGCATTTGAGGGACAGCTTTATACAGGAACTAGTGGGAAATCCACAAGCACTACCCATGAGGGATGGGCTGAAATCCATACAAAAAACTGGGTGAAGCCCATCCCCCACAACGCATCAACCTAAAAAAACTTGGTGGACATATGTATGGATGACCAGGTCAGCACCTTATAGACTTGAGACTCAGAGGCTTGATGAATGAAAGCCCATAAAGAACTGACTGCTCTAGTAAAAAGAGTAGTAATGGTCTGAGTAGTCAGTTTCTTATGCTTTAAGGCAGATTTTGGAATTCAGGGGCTAGTCTGCCCAATCCAGGAGGAGCCATCAAAATTGACACCAACTGGAGAAAACCTAAAAAGTTATTTGTAATATCCCCTTCGCACACTGTACCGTTATACCCCAGAATCCAACGGGTGCTGGAACAACTGGTGGATGGCGCCACAGTATACAATCTAGAACCTTGGTTCTCAACTGGTGAGTCGTGACCCAAAACTGGGTCGTGACCCCGTATTCAGTGGGTCACTTCCACTTTTCTAGCCGAGAGGCTTCTCAGCCTCCCACTAGCACAGCACTGTCAGTTCTCGCGCTGAGCAGCCATTCAAATGCGGAGTGTGGGGTGGGCTGGGGCTATGGCCGTGAGGGAGCTCCATTCATATATGCATTGCTTACAGCTCCCTCAAGTGTCCTGTAGAGGTGCCTGGACCGGAGTGACGTCTTGTTCTGGCTCCCGGCATCTCTTCAGGGTGTGCAAGGGGGTTGTAGAAGCATGTCACATTACAGTACAGTCGCCTGCTCCGGAACGTCCGGTACCGCAATGCCGTGGGTTTTATTGCACTGTGACTTGGGTCGCAACTTAATGACCAAGGTCAAATGTGGGTCCTGAGGTTACACAGGTTGAGAACCACTGATCTAGAAGATATGTTTTCCGCACACCATTCTGCTTCAGAATATCATCTTTATTCGTATTCCTTTAGCATGACATGTGAATTCCACGTCTCAGAGCCTTCACAGCCGTCAGGCAAAGTTAAATCTCAAAAGTTAGGCACCAGCTATAACTTTTAAAGTGTATTTCCACTTTCACGGGCCAAAATTCAGAAAACGCCCACTATGTTTCTTATGTGTTGCGATTCACACAGCATATCTAAACATTATTTTTAAAAACATATATAATACCTTTCAGATATCTCTATTTAGCAGGCCTTTTCAAGTTTCTCTCTCAATTTTAGTAACAGGAAACTATGTCTTATTAGAAAGAGCGGCCATACGTTGTTCTATTTCTTTCGATCGACCCGCAGGCTGAACGAAAGAAAATCCAAGAAAAAAAAAACCACAACATGCAGTAACTAGGTGAAAGGTAACCTTTCTCTGTGAATGATTGGATAAAAACTGAACTTTCCAGCAGAGCTGGGGTTTAGCCGCTAGGTCGTTCCTGTCCATTAGGTTGGTATTTTGTTGTACCTAGCATCCATCCTTCTGCAGGTGGCAATATAAACTTACTGGTTCCTGAAAAAAGCTGTGTTCCATAATAAATGATGGAGAAAATACCATTTAGATTAATAAATAACTATGTATTTAAAATAAATCTAGTAATAATGCAAGAATATGTGTCTAGTTTTAGCTTTCTTTAATTTTCTACACAGCCGCACTCACACTGGGGACATAAGAGTAGTGAACAAGTTACAGGATGAAACAGCATAGGGATAATGCCTGTTCTTCACTGTCCAAATAGCAGGTTTGGATGAGTACTGGTTGGCTCATCCCTCTCCAACCAGTTGTGAAGGGCTGACAGATAACAGATGCATGCTAAATTAATTTCCATAGGCATGGTTACCCCCTCGAAAGTCTAAAATTTGGAATTTTTTGTTAGAAAATAACCCCAAAACAATTATATATTTTCTGAGAGCAGAAGTCCTGTAGAATAAAATGGTGGCAGTTACAATGTTTCATGTTGTATATTTGCAAAACTGTTTATTAAATCGATATATTCAGGATAATTAGGAAAAAATATACCAAAGCAAATTCTTTAGAGTTAAAAAGGAATGAGAGCCCTAAAGTTTTTGCTCATGGCGATATCCAACATGTGTGTTGCAGTCGCCTTACGCATGCGTTTGCATTCGTATGAGGTGATAGGGCTGTTTTTAAAGGTTATTTTTATTTGTTTTATTATAATTTTAACACTTATTTTTATTTAACTTTTTTTTTGCCATCACAAGGGTGCTAACAGGCTGTCAACATGTGATATCACTGGGCAGGAGAATAGTTCTCTTTATTGAAACATCAGCAGATCAAGCACAGGGTTGTGCATGACTGGCTGTTTACCTGGCACCATATCTGGGAATCTGACGGCTCTGAATCCAGAAGTGCTTAGAGCAAAGCCTTCTGGGTTCACTGATCGCAGATCTGGGGAGGGAGAGGTTGCTGGTCACTCCTTCCCTGGCAAGAGAGCCTGGGTAACTTAGTGAGCCAACTCTTCTTCTCCCAGTGACTGTGGCTGTGTAGTGGGAATTACAGGTGGTTATTATGAAGAGATTCAGGTACAGATGCTAGTTCCCTATATTACTAATTTTAAACACAAAATCCAATGAAAGCCAGACAACTAACATTTTCAAAAGGCAAATCAGTGGCCATGTAATTTTCTCAAGCCATGTGTTAAAAGAGACACTGTCACCTGCCTAATTGGGACAGCCCACTCCCTCATCAAGGTATACTCATCATTCCATGCTACCTTGCTGTCTTCCCAGCTGCAGGATTCTACACTGAGTAACCTGGGATGTAGAAGCTCAACCAGATGGATAATGTCACTACCCATCCCCACCGCCCAAACGTGACAGTTTTCGGGTCCTAGGACTGGCCACTCAGACCCAAGCACTGTCACATGAGGGAGGTCAAAATCCGCCCCCATACCTGAAAGGCCTACTCCAGTAGAGCAACAGAGAGGGAAGGCGGAGAGGGGGTACAAATTGATGAGTATACCTTGTTGGGAGCTGGGATAACAGGGAACATCTTCACTCTGCTCTGAATGCAAAAGTGACCGTCTCGCTTCAAGCAGGTCTCAAAACAAACTGCAAACAGAACACTGTAAGGAGGACAGAAATACTTACTGCATAGAAGCGCATATTATGGTTCATAGGTGCAGGCTCCTTATCTTTAGCCAGCTCGTACTGGGTTACCAACTCATAATGGGGAGAAAAGGTTGGAGGAGTGTCAAATAAAGGAATACCTGTAACCAAGATACAAAGTTGATGATACATAGAAAATATCGTGCTCACAAGAAGCTCCCAAACCTACTTTTTCCACACAATCTAAATTTGAAAGAAAAGCATTTTTATTTTTCTCTATGTTTTTGTAATTCACTTCCTGTCTGGCAAAATGTTGCCAGCAAAACAGGAAATCTTCCTAATGGAGCCCCAGGTGGCAGTAAAAACCTAAAAGGGGTTCAAACCCCTTTCCACTCAATCCAAGAAAAACATTTTTTGGCTTGACATACACTTTAAGGCTTCTTGAGGCCCTCTATGGACTCCAAAATAAAGGTTCTAGAGCTAGTATAAAAATCCTATTTTCATAAGCATGGTAAAATAAAGGGAAGGCTAGAACCCTGTCAGATATTTATTGCTGTCTTTGTCCCTATTGAAGAATTTCTCTTACCTACTTTCTGGTAAAATGTTGTCAGCAGGACAGGAAGTTAGGGGAAATATCTCTAATGGAGCCCCTGATAGCAGTACGAACCTGACACGAGCTTTAGAAAAAAAAGCTCTTGACTTGAAATGTATTTGAAACCTACCATACTGCTAATGGAAGGGGACTGGAACATTAGCAAACTAAAAAATTCTAGGCCAGCCCAAAGAAAAATCCCTACTACTACTACTAGCATGCCTCAGAGATTTGTTGCAAAGCAGTATCAAGGCCATTATTATAAACACACAGGGATGGGACCTGTGTTCCGTAATTGACTTCAAGAAAAGGATTTTATGGTGTGTACAAATATTGTATTTTCTTTCTCATCGATTAAGGGAAACAAGAAGTCTTAAACTTTTGGTTTGAACTTTTTGATGAACTGGAGTCAGATAAAAGAACAATGTCCTGGTTAAGGTAAAAAGCGAAGACTTAGGCAGGACGGACGTCTTGGAAAGGAAGTCCAAAGAGGGTATATGGAGTGAAAAGGGGATCGGAGTGGGGGAACTACAAGGAAGATCCCCTGCACAAAGGTCTTACTCAAAAAGTCTTCAGTGCAAAAAGTGCAAAGACTTCACCCTTGATTATGCTTAGAGCACCAAGGTTGGCCCAAACCTAACTGTAGAAAGGAGGTGATTTGTTGCATGGGGAAGTTCCTTGGGGGAGAGCCCCTGGGCACACACCAAGTGAGTTACGCCTTCCACGTCTGATGACAGGCCTTGCAAAAACCAGACATTCCAGCCTTGAGCAGTGTAGGAATCACAGACTCAGAGATGCCCCTATCCCTTAGAACCTGGACATTAACCGCAATGCTGTGAAAGCAAGCGACTGAGAAGAAGGACGCTCAAATGGCTCTTGGGACAGCAGATCCAGACACGGTGTGCCTACTAGAAGCTTTTCTAGGTCACTGTACCACATCCTTTTGGGCCATTTTAGATGTTCTTCCTCTCTATCTGAATCTGGATCAAACAGCCCTCCAACAGGTGGGTCCACCGCTGAAGGGACAGACAAATCACCCGTAGCTCAAAGATGTTGGTTGTCACAGTAATCTTGTATCCTGATCAAGTCCCATCAACTGACAAAGTGCTTAGTACTCCCTCCCTGAGATGTGCCCAGGACCAGACCCATACACTCACAAGCAAAGAGTCAATTCCAGGGACGATTTCTAAAGTTTCAGGATCCACCTGAACCATTGTAAGGTCTAGACACTCAGAGATACGTTATCCTCAACTGGAGGTCGTCCAAGTACCCCACAATGGGGTTCCTCCGAGAGCGCAAGAGTACCAATCCCGCAGCCAGCACCATGATTTATACCCAAGGAACTGAACTAAAGCCAAATAGCAGGGTCATAAACTGGCAGTACAGTGGTCCTACAGTAAAACTCAAAGTGTTGGTGAGCTGGAAACATGGGCACATGCAAGTGAGCATCTTTTATATCCACAGAAGTTACACATTTTCCCTAAGGGACAGAGGCAATAGCAGATCTGGTAGATTTCATATGGAATTCTTGGGTCTGAATGTAAACAATCAAGGCCCTGAGGTCTTAGATATGGCAAATGCCTCCTGTGGGTTTTGGAACAGTTTGCCCAAGCCCGCACAAAACTGCCACTGACATACAGCCCCTCTGGTCCCAATCAGTTGTGGCCAAGGCATTCCCCGTCCCTTTCTGAGGTGCAGCTGCAGGGCAGGGAATGTCCTGGCCCAACTGATTGGACAAGGAGGGGGGTGGATCAGTGACAGTTTTGCCTGGACTAGGTTTGCAACTAGCTGCCGCACATCATTAAACTACATTGGGAACAGACCACATGTGAACAAAATGCTCACTGAACAGATACAAAGACAGCAAGTGTTTAGAGTGAGCAAACAACCTATCAGGATGCTTCCAACCTTCATATAAAGACTTTAGCAGTAGAAAACAGCATGACTCCAGGCTGCAGACATCAGCACTATCAGCATGTGTGCAGCAAGCATCTCTCGACCCTTAAGCAGAAAGTGTGCTGGATACATCCAGTACAGCGGGACCACCCGTGTCTATTATAAAGGTGGACACACACTCTACAACCATCGCAAGACCTTAGTCTTGCGATGGTTGTACAGGGATTAAAAAAACGTACGATCTGCCTATCTTGGACAGGCAGATCGCACTCTCGATCATCGCAAGCCCGCCCCCCTGAGGGGCGGGCTTCCGATGACCGCAATGCTGAACGGGCAGTGTGCGCGTGCGCACACCGGCCCGTTCGGCATTTGTCTTCCGAGCACCGTTCTAACCAGCCGAGAATCGTACGATTCCCGGCTGGTTTGACGATAGACGAGCGACCGTAAAGTAGAAACGCTCGCACGTCTCCGTTCACACTGCTCGATTCTCGTACGATCGCGGGATTTCCCGCGATTCTCGTACGAGAATCGAGCAGTGTATGGGCACCTTAAGACATGTTACAGCTGCAGTAAGGTTAGGCATCGAACAGGCCCAGGGGAAGAGGCAAGGCATGAAACCCAGACAGGTGGAAGGTATAAATGAAAGCATGCGATTTAATAAAAAAAAAAAAATCTATGGAATACTATAATTACACATATTAAACGCATAAAGTTACCAGAATACAATATTTTTCATTATCGTGGGCATATAACTCTCCAACATATTTTAAACACTATCACTTTTGAGTGGTCAACACTTGGGAAAACAATTGACAAACATAATAGCCAAGCTCACCTGTGCAGTTCTGAATCTTCTGGATAAATGTACTCGAGACTGGTATGGGTTGTGGAAACTTTAGGAAAAAACAAGCAGGGAGATCAACACTGTTTGTATTGGTGATGGAGGAGAAAGAGGGAGTGCTGCAAAAGAAAATAAATAATTGCTCACTAAAGCTGCCAAAGCTGTTCCTAGCTTTTACATAAAGTTCAGTGTATTAAAAAAAAAAACCACAACAACAAAAAGAGGACAACTCCCACTTCAGAAAGAAAAACCCCTTTAACCCTCTAATGCCCATTCTATAAGTCCTATTATGCATGTGTTCTGGATGCAGCAATGCATCCAAAGTAAGTGGCTTCATGGCCACGATCAGCTCGCATGTCAGAGGCTTACTCAAGAGGAGTAAGGGGCAAAATTAAATTACAGCTAGTTACTGCATGTCACCTATATAATGTATTGCTGGGATTTGTAGTCCCTCTACAGCTTGGCGTCAGTGGTAGAACTACCAGAGTCGCAGCGGTTACAGCTGCGTCTGGGCCCTGGCACTTCACCGCTGTCCTATAATCATTAGTATGTATTGTTTCGAAAAACTGTCACATGACAAAAAAAAAAAGGTATAAGTAATTGGTATTGGCAAGTACTTGAGGAAAAGTACTCGTACTCGGTCTTAAAAAAATGGTATCGGTGCATACCTACCAACGGATATCTGATTAGGTGCTAAAAATAGCTGCACTTTGCAAAAACAAACTAAATATGCTATATGTATTAATCTTTCAAATCCAATCTGTCTGTGAAGGTTCTCATTCATTCAGGTCATGGTATATCTGTAAAACATTATTCAAAGCAACTGGACTTGCTGTATTTTTCTTAAAACTTCTTCAAAAAAATTTTAGCAAGTCTAGTTGCTTTGATTTTTTCAATCTGAAGACACAACTGTTACTTTAAACATGTGAACTCCATTTATTACTTCATCTTAACTATGAAAAGAATCAATTTTCTTACCCCTTATTATCAATAGGATGTGAGCCCATTATTAAAGGAGCAATTGGCAGCTTGTACATGACAGAAGTGGATTCAATCGTGACAGATACATTCAGGCCAAGAGATCGGGGAAGTGCTAAACAGAGAAAATAATGGAAATGACTAAATTAGGCTTAAACATTATGATGACATATAGCTGCCACCCCTTCCCCCCAGGTACATATACAGTGTTGTGCAGACATTTAAGACACTGAAACAATGGTGTAAGGGGCCGGTTCACACCACAAAGACTGCATTCCAGAGCGCAGACCTGCATGCACTATTTTTGCAGATAGCACTGGACCGGAACGCAGGCACTAATGTGCCATGCGTTCCGTTGCAAGCGATAGCACTGCGGGCGGGGGGAGTGGCTGCGGTGCCATTGACTTCAATAGACCGCCGCGCCCCTCCCTCAAGAGAGCAGGCCGGTTTGCGTTCCAGAGGCCAAACGCTCTAGAACGCAGTCTTTGTGGTGTGTACCGGCCCTTAAACAGGAATGCTTTCAAAGACAATGGAAACCAGGAAAAAACAAAAAACAAACCAACATTAGATGTGATCAACCTTTGCCTATAACACAGCAGCAAAATTACGCCTGCCTGATGGTATTCCATGATGGAGAAGACCATTTTAAAATTTGCAGAAATGTAGCCCGAAACCTGGAAGTAATTACCACCATGTTTAACTGTCACCTGCAGACATTTATCAATGCACTGGTCACCCTTCAGCGGGGAAACTGACTTCTCTTAGTGCCAAATATTTAAAGTACAACTGAAGCCAAAACTTTTCTTTCAGTTTTGGATAGAGGGGGGTTATAACCCGCCAGCTTCTTTGTGCCCTCTGTGTCCCAGTGGGGAGATTTCCCTTCGCTTCCTGTCCGATCGTCACAACAAGAAGTTAGAGGAAATCATTTCAATGAGAGGGAAATTCCTGGTGGTCAGCAGGTCACCAAATCTAGTGTCCTCATTGGAGGAATTTCACTTTTTTAGTGATCATAGTCACCAGGACAAATAGAGAGGGTGAATCTCCTTGACACAGACAGCAATAAAAACCCCTGCCAGGAGTCTTAATCCTTCTCCGCTCTATCCAAAACAAAAAAGTTTTCGGCTTCAGTTTCACTCTAAGATTTTTGGTCATCAGTCCAGAGCACCTGCTGCCAAGGAAATGGAGCTTGATGGATTTCACATCTGCTATACTTACAGGGCTATTCACAAAAGGGTGAAGAGTTTGGAGAGGGCAGGAGAAGTGAACAATCTAGGCCAAAATAGCTGAATTGGAAAACTTCTCTAATTCAGCTCACTTTCCAGTTTAGCTATGTTGTCCTAGATTGTTCACTTCTCCTGCCTTCTCCAAATACTTCGCCCTTTTGTGAATAACTCTGTTAGTTTCTGTGGCCAACCACTGCGCCATCAGTTTTCGTCCTTGCCAGTTTGTGCTTCTGCAGAAGACCTTGGACAGCACATGTGGAAATCTAGCATTAGTATCACCAGTAACTTTATTTTCAGGAATTTTCCAGGACAGCACTTGAGAAATAGAAACGTCCTCCAATAGAAACAGGAAAAGAATCACAAAAAAACACTTTGAAAGCAAGTCCTTCAGCAGAACTGGATGAGAACTTAAGTGATATTAAGGGCTTGTTCACACCAGAACAGTTTGTTCCCGGACCAAAAAAGCATCCCAATGTATCCCTATGGTGGTTCTGGGCTCTGTCCACACCAACAGAGTCCGTACCAGACCAGACAAAAAAAATACTGCTTGTCTCATTTTTTCTGGACCAAAACACCCTGGAACGCATGGAAATGCATAAATGCGTACTGGAACACACAGGAAAGCACCTGAAATATAATTTTAAGCTGGAAAAAAACAAAAAACGGCTACGGAAAGTGGCAAAATTGCGGAAAAATGCACTGTGTTTGCAGATCTGGTCCAGACATGGTGTGAGCCCAGCCTAAAGCTTCTTTTGTTTCTCACTGGGAGGCCATCTTTATTGCAGTTTTTTTCTTTCTTTCTTTTTTATTTCTCAATTCCTAATTCTCTAGTGGGTCCCCGCATCCTCTCGCCCTCCTGCACGGGTGCCGCCAGCAGCTAAGTGGCTGCTTTGAAGGCACCCGTGCGTGCAGAAAAAATAGAGCATGCTGCAGTTTTTCCACATGCTCTGGAACTGAATGCTGTGGTGTGAACTAGAGCCTAAAATACCATTGGAATACATTGGATGCATTTTTGATGCGTTCTGTAACTGCTCTGCATCTGCTCCACACTTGGTGTGAACAAGCCCTAAAGATTGGCATGAGCTGAGGGCAAGCAGGGCTAAATGTAGAGCGGGGGAGCTGGCACTCTTTGTGTACAAGTTATCACTTGTTGCAGCCTGTTTGTCTGTCAACCGTGTTGTCTCAACCCGGGCTGCACAGAAGATAGAGCACAATGCTGTGCTCGATCTTTTGTATTAAAGGGCAGGCTCTATAAAGAGAACCTGTCACCTACAAACGCTATCACATAGGGCTTGTTGGGCCCTGTGTGATGGCAATAAAATTGTAATAAATAATAATAAAATAAATAAAAATTAAAAATGTAATTAAGAATTAAAACCAACCCCGCTGCCCCCCGCTATCTGCATACAAATAAATGCACGTGCAGGGCATTGTGACAGTGTGCGCTGAGTGCTGCCCCATTCCATTGTGAGCCATATTGTGGTAGCCAGGCAGCAGTGCTTTCTAACATGCACAAATGTGCATTAAAGGGTAAGTTCACTTTCTAAAGTAATTTGGGAAAATAGAGTTACCCGCTCAAATTTGGCCCCCCTCTTTCCCCCTACTATACTTACCTTTTGGCGAATGGTACTTCCCCTCTGCCGGAACGGGTGTACTATCTGTACCCCATACTGCCGCTCAGCACAGCCTTGCGCTATGTATTTTGAATTTCGCTTGCAAATTGTGAGCACTCATTGGTCAGCGTAGTCAGGTGACCGCGCTCACCAATGACAAGCGCTTCTTAGCACAGTTAAATACGGTTTTGGTAAAACTATTTTTTGTATCAGGACAAGTAGATTGTTATGAGGGACAAGTAGATTGGGCCCCCGCTTTAGTCCTTAGACAAGTAGTTTTTTTTTTTTTCATTTCCACACCCCTGCATAGACGAGACGGTTCGGGTTACATTGTTGGTCAGAATCTGTGCCGATCGCCACCTTAGCAACTGTAGCAAGACTTATGCAGGGGCAAGTATCCTGGTCAGCACTCGAGGTGCCAAAGAAAGGCTGAATGCCAGACCCCCAAACTGGAAGTGCTGGCTGCCCCCTGCAAAGCAAAGAAATCTCTGATGCACTGGAAAGATGGGGACATGCAAGTACACACCCATAATATCCACAGAGGCCAAACCACCTCACTGATGGAAATGTGACCTGACTGTTTCCATGCAGAATTTCTGGGCCCAAATGAAAAAAATATAGCCTCTAGCGTGTTCTTTTTTGGTTTGGGAACAGTGAACAGTTTGGAGTAAAACCCTGGGAACCGTT